>NC_089767.1:43472008-43474508 GCF_040412425.1 Macrobrachium rosenbergii | reverse complement strand
AGAGAGAGAGAGAGAGAGAGAGAGAGAGAGAGAGAGAGAGAGAGAGAGAGAGAGACTTGTTTGTAAAAGAGAGAGAGAGAGAGACTGTAAGACTTGTTTGTTAGAGATAGCACAAAATCATTCAAATTGAAAATAGAGAGAGAGAGAGAGAGAGAGAGAGAGAGAGAGAGAGAGAGAGAAATGGACAGCACTTGTTTCAAGTATCAAAATAATTAAAACTGAAAATACTGAGAGAGAGGAGAGAGAGAGAGAGAGAGAGAACACTTGTTTGTAAAAGTATCAAAATCAATAAAATTTAAAATACCTAGAGAGAGAGAGAGAGAGAGAGAGAGAGAGAGAGAGAGAGAGAGAGAGAAAGGATAAAGAGAGAATGGCCGTAAAAATAAATGGTAACTCTAAGTCAGGGCTCATTCCTGACACGTGAAAGGAGGAGAGGAACAGAGATGGCAAGAAAACGACGAAATGAGGAGGAAATAAAATGGATATTCTTTAAAAAATGAACGGAGGAAATTAAATATTCAACATAAAATAGACAGAATATACCAGGACAGGCGCAGAGAGGGGAAAATGCGAGAAAAACCGGAGCCTGCCCAGAAGCATGGGAGTGGGAGACTGCAATGATAAGACATAGTGAAACGAGAAAGTAAGAGAGAACGATAATTATTCATTTACTTTACAGCTTACATCAAACGTCCGCAGCCCCCAAAGAGGTTGAATTATTACCAGTGCGAGGGAAGAACTAAAAAGGTATTATGGGGGAAGAATGAAATAGGTACTATTTCTAGCAGTATGAAGGAGGAAGAGTGGAAGATACTACCCTTTGTGACGTGAAGAAAGGGGAAAAAAGAAAGTAGTTTTTCCTAATGATGCGGAGAGAGAAGGGAAGAGGTGCTATCCTTAGTAGTTAGGAGGAAAAAAAAAAAGAAAGATCTGTCAGCATTAATCTTTTGTAAGAAAAAATAGAAAGAGTTGCCACTCTCAGTGGTATGAAGTATGAAGGAAGGCGGTGCTGTATACGAGAGTATGCGTATGCATATGTATGCATGTTATGCACTAGAGTAGAATTTCCGTTTATGTGGAGAGAGAGAGAGAGAGAGAGAGAGAGAGAGAGAGAGAGAAACGTGTTGGAAGGCACAATATATGGGATGGCGAGCAATAAATAATTGTAAGAGCCTCACTCTCTCTCTCTCTCTCTCTGTGCACCTTTCTCTCTGTGCACCTTTCGGGGGCGGCGGACGTTTATCGACCCTTCCCCACCCAGTCTTCAAGGAGTATCATAAATTCTTATTCGTTCCACCCTTGAGGATATGGGATGAGGGACTGAACTAAGCTGCTTCTGGCATAATAATACGACCTCCGGGATCCTTTTACCTAGGCGGAGGCAGGTGGGAAAATCAATGACATTTCATGCTGTGGGCGCGTGCGAGCGCGCGCAAACGCACTCCCGTTCAAATACCCGTTTGACTGACACAATTGTTTACCTTGCAGATGGAGGGTTATTGGCCTGTATGGCAGAGTTTGTGAGTGTATGAGTTGTTAGATGTGCAGGTAATTGGTCTAGCGATGGTTCATACGTATTGCATACATTATATATATATATATATATATATATATATATATATATATATATATATATATATATATATATATATATATATATATATATATTAAGTAAAAAACCACAATAATGTAAATGTTAGACTGTATTTTTTCCTTTTTTTGTATTTTGGAAAAATACAGTCTATCATTTATATTATTGTGGCTTTTTACTCATTATTCCTGATCACAAAATAGTGATGCACCACAGATATATATATATATATATATATATATATATATATATATATATATATATATATATATATATATATATATATAAATATATATATATATATATATATATATATATATATATAAAGCACACTGAATAAAGCACACCGCAAGGCTTCTCTATCCAGAAAACCGAGAAATAAGGAGAATGTATGCACCAACAACTCTGTTTTATTATAGAGCCTAACGTGGACAGCCCTCGGCATGGATGAAAAAAGCGTTCTGGAATAAGAAATTATCCCTACCGGGAGTTGTAAATGTGCGGTTATTTGTGGCGTTATATTTATCCGTCACACGGTCTTTTCCTTACTATTAGGAGCTTTCCTTCTTAAGAATGAAAAATAGGAAAGAAAAACTAAGAGAAAAATCAGATAGATATTACTTTATTGTTAAATAGTCAAATATATGCGGGGAAAAATAGGAAAGACTAAGTTATCTTATAGCGTTCTTATTTTTTATGGCAAAAATGTTACCTATATATAATATAAAATCTGTTTTCAACGCAAACTAAAAAATACCAATTATGTTTTCGACGCAAGCTAAAAAAATATATATTTCAAACGCAAACAAAAAAAAATGTTTTCAACGCAAACTAAAAAAAATTGTTTTCAACGCAAACTAAGTAAAAAAGCAAATTATGTTTTACAACGCAAACTAAAAATAAAAAACA
>NC_089767.1:43457008-43467008 GCF_040412425.1 Macrobrachium rosenbergii | reverse complement strand
CAGTGCGCATGCTCACACCACACCATGACGCCATCGAGCAGAGGTCGGCACTCCTCGTCGTTCTGACACTTCTCCAAAGCCACGTGACACGTAGCCTGGATCACCTCGACCTGAGTGGCTTTGCTGACGTCATGCTGGCCGACTGTAAACAAATAAAAATAAGAATAATACCGTGTGGAGAAAAATGAAAGGCATACTTAAGCCTCTAGTAGTAGTCAAAAAGTATAAGTAAAGATATTTAGAACACGAATGCAGGTATTTTGAGAAACAAAATTCAAAGATAATAATCGAAGAATACTGTACAAGACAGGCCACGCCCCTGGGATAGTACAGTCGCCATATTATTGGTGTAAACATTGCCACAAAATAATGGATTATAGAACTTTTCAGTTACGAACCATAGAACATCACGAAATATTTGAGAAAATCAGAGAGAGAGAGAGAGAGAGAGAGAGAGAGAGAGAGAGAGAGAGAGAGAGAGAGAGAGAGAGAGTTCAGAAGATTGTTTTATCTCTCGTAGTAAGGCGTACCATATTAAGTGAAATTTTATCCTTACAATGTAAGGCAATTTCGGGAGAGAGAGAGAGAGAGAGAGAGAGAGAGAGAGAGAGAGAGAGAGAGAGAGAGAGAGAGAGAGAGAGAGAATGACGTAATTTTGAAAGAGAGAATAATCAAAATGAATTGGTTTCCAGATAAAGTTATAAATTTGTTATAAAGTATCAAAATTAGCTTATATAGAAATATATCAAGAATCTTATATACTTATATATAAATAATTATATATATCTTTTGCAATTAGGCCTACAAGTAATTGTACATACTTTTACCTTTCAAGGCAAGAGAAAGTGTAACGTTTCAAGGAAAGAGAAAGTATTACGTCCCAAGGCAAGAGAAAGTACTTTCAAGTAGAAAATAAAAAACCCAGCACCAATTAACAAATATTAACAAACTATAAAGATGATTAAAAGTTAAATACCATATTGACAAAAGTGAACAGTTGAACCACAGTTGTATTATTATTATTATCATTACTATTATTACTATTATATTAATGATGATGACTGACGTGTAAGCCCTTTTTAAAGTTAAGCAAAAGGAACTGACACCATGAAATCTAGTTACTGAACCTTTTAACTGTCTCTCAAGTGCCAATAACACTTTTCCATTAGCACGACACAAAAGAATTCATTTTAGCACCTGCTAAAGGACATCCACTTGAAGTTTCACCCAACTTTAATTCTTGACTCTTGGTCAAAACAAAATAATCTGTGAGTTCCTCTTTTGAGAGGAAATAGTTTCCCAGTCAGTCCCCCCATTTAATAAGAATATTTAAGACAGGGAGTAAATACGAGAATATTGAGCAGTTCTTCGTAAATATAAGAAGGGAATGAAAGTTTATAAAGGTGGATTGAATAAGCCTTGCTCATGACATAAACAAGTAAAAAATGCGCCGAAGTTTCTTCGGCGCAATTGAGTTTTCTGTACAGTGTATAATCAATGTATAACAGATCTATCTTTCGGTGGTCTCGGTATAATACTGTACGAGCCGCGGCCCATGAAACTTTAACTAAGGCCTGGTGGTGGCCTGTCCTATATCGTTGCCAGAAGCACGATTATGGCTAACTTTAACCTTAAATAAAATAAAAACTACCGAGGATAGAGGGCTGCAATTTGGAGTGTTTGATTACTGGAGGGTGGATGATCAACATACCAATTTGCAGCCCTCTAACCTCAGTGGTTTTTAAGATCTGAGGTCCGACAGAAAAAAGTGCGGACAGAATAAAGTGCGGACGGACAGACAAAGCCGGCACAATAGTTTTCTTTTACAGAAAACTAAAAATTGATGTTAATATACAGTCACACACAAAAACTACCCATGTTGATTTTTGAAATCTTAAAAAAAATTCATTTCAAACATAAAAACATCCCCATATTTCAATATAGAATCTGAACTACACACTTTCCGAATCTCGTGATAATCCAGGAATGCAAATAGAACGAGATTTCAGATTTCCCCATTATGGAAAATAAGGATCACACAACTTCTTATGGCTGTCTTCTTCCGAGAGAAGATCTCGGGAATTTGGGAAAACTTTTGACTCACTCAACAGACTTTTTCTTTTCCTAAACGACAGATGGAGGAAGGTGGCGGGGGATGACCCGGCTTCGCTTTCCAAACCTTTTGCGAGAGAAGGTTTTTTTTTCTAGCAAGCAAAAACTTACTTTTTTTTTTAGAAGTAAATTGGCGTAAGTAATGGTGTCACTAGGTAGAATTATTATAATCTACGCCTGTAGACTTATCAGCAAAAATCTTATGAATGTGAATATTTAAATAACAGGGAAAAACGAATGCTTTTACTTGAGGAATCCCTAACTGTCTTTCTCTCTCTCTCTCTCTCTCTCTTCAGGTGTCGCATCTGTCATCCTCTCATGGTACCAGTTTCTGAACTCGAGAGAGAGAGAGAGAGAGAGAGAGAGAGAGAGAGAGAGAGAGTAAAATAGTCTAGATCGGAGCTACAGACAGGACAACGTCAAAGAGAGAGAGAGAGAGAGAGAGAGAGAGAGAGAGAGAGAGAGAGAGAGAGAGAGAGAGAGAGAGAGAGAGAAAATAGTCTAGATCGAGCTACAGACAGGACAAGGACAGAAAACGTCATAGAGAGAGGACAGAAAAACGAGAGAGAGAGAGAGAGAGAGAGAGAGAGAGAGAGAGAGAGAGAGAGAGAGTAAAATAGTCTAGATCGGGGCTACAGACAAGGAAACGTCAAATTTCAAGAATAAACGGACGTGCTTCTAGACATAATCTTCGCGGTATTATAGAGACGTGTTGCACGAGCTTTAGTAGTGAGTGTAAATCATATAAAATAAAAACGGATAAAATATAAAAAAATATAAAATATAAAAAATCATATGATTTGTACATATTAAATTTAATGCAAGAGAAAAAATTAAGGCGTAACTTCTACAAAACTTTAAAAATGTTTATTTTATTAATAAGACAGCTGTGACGCTATGGATTCTTGCGAAAGAATTATAAGAAGTTTGTGATAATCAATTATTGGTTCATAAGTCAAATAGAAAAGTAATACCCTTGCATATTGAGATGTCAATGAATTGAGCTTACATTCTATCAGAGCGAAAAAAAATAAACAAATCTAATAAAAAAGGGAAAACCCTAAGAATTTATATAAAGGTGGCCCTGTCTATCAGAGAAAAAATACAATGAAAAAAAAAAAATGGAAAAACACTAAGAATTTGAATAAAGGTGTTCCTGTCTATCAGAGGAAAAAAAAATACAATGAAAAAATAAAAAAAGAAAAAGCTAAGAATTTGAATACAGGTGGCCCTGTCTATCAGAAAAAATCCGATGAAAAAATAAAAAAAGGAAAAAATAAGAATTTAAATAAAGCTGCCCCTGTCTATCAAAAGAAAAATACAATGAAAAATAAAAAAGAAAAAAAATAAGAATTTAAATAAAGGTGCCCCTGTCTATCAAAAAATACAACGAAAAAAATATAAAAGAAAAAACTAAGAATTTGAATATAAGTGTCCCTGTCTATCAGAGAAAAAAAAAAATACAATGAAAAAAATAAAAAGGAAAAATCTAAGAATTTGAACATAGGTGCCCCTGTCTCCCAACCGCCACAAAACTCATCTTTAGGCCAAAAGAGAACAATACAGCCGTCCTTTCATCAACCCCGTAAGTGACTATACGAGGGGAAGGGGCTGGCGATCACAGCTGACAAGAATGAGCTTATGGACGAGTGAGGGGAAACAATCAATTCATTCGCTGGGGGAAATTCATATCGTCGGGTAATCCTTTTCTGCTTGGAATGGAATATATAGAGTTTAGGCCACAGGCCGGGCACTGGGGCCTCTGAGGTCGTTCAGCGCTGGAAAGGATAGATATATATATATATATATATATATATATATATATATATATATATATATATATATATATAAATATATATATATATATATATATATATATAAAATATATATATATATATATATATATATATATATATATATATATATATATATATATATATATATATATATATATTACATACAACATGTGTGTGTTAGAATACTAAGACCAAATCGAAAATGACTGAACTCCTGAACGATAAGTTTGAATAAATTTACAAAGTGCTGCGTCCATTGAAACTTAAGAAACAAATGAAAGCAAGAAACGTCTAGAAAGGTCACATAAAAACAAAATCAATCACTCAGTCAGTACTAAGACTTTCTGCAAAGACAACTTTTGACACGGCATGAACGAACTAAAAAAAAAAAAATAAAAGAAAAAATGAAAGGATTCGACAGCATGCCACGTAACGGTCTCTTTTCCCAGTCAAAAAAAAAAAAAGAAAAAAGAAAAAAGAAAGTAAAGGAAACAGCAAACAAACAAACAAACAAACAGAGACGAGACTTAAGATTTGTTTCTTGAATAACTGGAAACAATTCCCGCTCACTTTTTTTTTCTTTTTGTTTCCTTTCCTTCACTGGTCGATGGATCCGATCCGTGTGCGTGAGAGAGAGAGAGAGAGAGAGAGAGAGAGAGAGAGAGAGAGAGAGAGAGAGAGATGAGTATGTGAACCAGTGTGTGAACCAGTGAGAGAGAGAGAGAGAGAGAGAGAGAGAGAGAGAGAGAGAGAGAGAGAGAGAGAGAGAGAGAGAAGAAGAACTTAGGCGAGCCGAAAACGAACAAGTTTTAATTTCAGGAAGTTCCTTTACGGCCAGAAGGATTTGGGTGGAGAGAGAGAGAGAGAGAGAGAGAGAGAGAGAGAGAGAGAGAGAGACAGAGAGAGAGTTTTTAATCTCAACTTTCATGTCTGAGATGTCATTGTTTCGGAAAGTAAAGTTCTACAAGTTACTATTCTTTTCCGATAGACTTATGCATGTATATATATATACTGTATATGTATATATACTGTATATATATATATATATATATATATATATATATATATATATATATATATATATATATATATATATATATATATATATATATATATATATATATATATATATATAATTTAATATCTTAACGCACCGACATCATACATTAGTTTTCATCCCACGAACAGCAAACGGTTTTGTACGGGAACCTTTACCTCCCCAGTGAACGCGGCCTCCTCTTCCTCTAACTAAGAAATCTGGGCAAATCCTTTAATAGGGTCTCTGGTGCCAATTTCGCCTAATCCTTTACGGTTAAGTGGTTAAGGTTCGGCTCTGGGAGATGAAGGTTGTCTTCACACACCATCACTGGAACTGTCTGGGTAAGTGTTTATGTAAGTCTAAATCACTTTGCCTTAGAATGTGCGTTTGTGTAAGTGTATATGTGATTGTATAACATTGTTTTATCTTAGAAAGTGTTTTTGTGTCTGTGTTATTAAGCACTAACATATATATCAGTGTATAATATCACTGTGGCTTAGAATGTGTGTGTGTGTGTGTGTAGTGATGCCAAAGTGATATTATACAATCACATATGCACCTACACAAACACTCACATTCTAAGGCAAAGTGATATTAAACACTAACATACACACTTATGTTAGTTGGAAGAAAGAGAATATGAAAGGAGGTACAGTCAAAGGAACGAAAGGGGGTGCAGCTAGGGGCCGAAGGCACGCTGCAAAGAACCTTAAGTAATGCCTACAGTGCACCACATGAGGTGCACTGGCGGCGCTACCCCCCTGCGGGAGGTATTTCATAGAGATATTGCTTTCAAGATTGTAATTTCGCGAAGTGAAATATCTGCTCTCAACGTCACCCTCCCTCCCTCTCTCTCTCTCTGTGCTTGACCAGATATCTAATCTGGCTTTCTATTGAAGTTTCTACGTCTCTCTCTCTCTCTCTCTCTCTCTCTCTCTCTCTCTCTCTCTCTCTCTCTCTCTCTCTCTCTCTCGTGCATATTAAACGAATCCCAGAGTCAAATCTGTTTTAGTTTCCAAGTTCAGTGAGCAATGAAATGAGTTCTCTCTTCGTGACTTCTAACCCTTTAAGGAACAACAAAAAGCGGCGGAAAATGGAGCAATTTCCAAATGTACTCATCTCCTTTTTGTTCACAAAACTTCTCCCAATGTTTCCTTTCTATGAACACGAGGTAAGACGTTTTTCAAGTCAGCATATGATATTGCGATAGGTAATGTAAGCGACTAAGATTACAATTTTACTGATATATATGTATATATATACATATACAGTATATATGTATATATATATATATATATATATATATATATATATATATATATATAAATATATATACACAATTATATATATATATATATCTATATACATACATACATATATATATATATATATATATATATATATATATATATATATATATATATATATATATATATATATATATATATATACATCTGTGTATATATTATTTCATTAAAAACATATTTCAATTAAAATTATTAACACACTGGTGTGGAGACAAGTATTCTGGAAAATAAAAGTATAAGGAATTCTTCATATTTACATATTCACCCGAACACTTCTTGCAGTTTTTTATTCTTTGAATTCCATCTAACCTTGTAAGTGAAGATTAATTAGGAAATAAATACTTTTGAATGAACAACTTCTTATTTATTCAATATTATTGCTGCATGAGGTCAGTTGATCATATATCAATTCTTTTCTATATAAAATCAAAGGTGGTTATTTATTAACGATCTTGATGGCGCGCGCTACGCTGCACTGGAACCCGACGCTGCACGTCGTGTCTCCCCTACCCTCCCGATTCCCTACCTAACCCGCCCCCACCCGGGACGGACAAACGGGTTTGCAGGGGAGGGTGGATGTGTCATGTCCCCTCTACCCTTCCAATCCTCTACCTACCCTGCCTCCACCCAGAGCGGACAAACAGGTTTGCAGGAGGAGGGTGGATGTGTCATGTCTCCCCTACCCTCCCGATCCCATACCTACCCTGCCCCACCCGGGACGGACAAACAGGTTTGCAGGAGGAATATGGATGTGTCATGTCTCCCCTACCCTTCCAATCCTCTACCTAACACCCCCCCACCCGGGGCGCACAAACAAGAAAGATGCACCCGGATTTTATTATTATCAGATTACAGCTGTATGAGCTCAGCTGATCATGCATCAAATCAAAGGTGCTTATTCAGTACTAACATTTAATGACATGCTTAAGAGAGGATCTCCCTCCCAACGCTCAGTATTCTTCATACAAATCCCTGGAGTGAGATTCAGGGCGATGGGTCTCTCAAAAGGACATTGATGAGTGCTCGAGAGGTCTTCAAGATATACAGGACGCCCGTAAGCGTCTCTCCTCTTCTCGAATCTGATGATGAGGAATTTTGAGAGATTCGTGGCAAGAGGGATGAAAAAGGTGAGAACCAGAAGAAATAAGGAACCAGGGAAAAATTAACTTCTCGGAAAAAGGGGAATAAGCTTAAGGGAAGAAAGGAGGACGAAGAGAGAAAGGAGAGAAGGATTAGGGGTAGAAGAAAGTGAATGAGATGAGGGGGTAGAGTAGAAGAACAAGTATAGGGTGAGAGTGAGGAAAGAGGAGCACCAGGCAGATTAAAAACAAAAGGAGAGTAAGGAAGTTTAGGAACTGGGAAACGAAGAGAGAATAAAGAAAAAATAGGAAGAAATGGAAGAAATGCAATTGAGGAAAAAAAAGAGGCATGAAGAAGAGTAAGAGAAGGATGTCGGGGGGAAAAAGAGAAAGGAGTTAAGGAGACTATCAGTAGAAGCAAAAATGGACGGGGGGGGGGGGAGGGGGGGAAGAAGAAGAAAAACAAGAGGGAATAAACGGGGAGAAGAAAAGGAAGGGAAAACGAATTTCAGGATGAAGTACTGGAGCATGAAGATTACAATGCTGAGAGAGAGAGAGAGAGAGAGAGAGAGAGAGAGAGAGAGAGAGAGAGAGAGAGAGAGAGTTCAGAAGATTGTTTTATATCTCGTAGTAAGGCGTACCATATTAAGTGAAATTTTATCCTTACAATGTAAGGCAATTTCCTAGAGAGAGAGAGAGAGAGAGAGAGAGAGAGAGAGAGAGAGAGAGAGAGAGAGAGAGAGAGAGAGAATAGCCAAACAGCACAAAAGAAGGGGTTTCTAGTAGTAAGGGCAAAAATAATATTAGTATTGAGGGAAAGAATATAGCAGAAAAGAACTTTAGGATGAAGCACAGGAATAAGAAGTTTACAATACAGAGAGAGAGAGAGAGAGAGAGAGAGAGAGAGAGAGAGAGAGAGAGAGAGAGAGAGAGCAACAAAGAAAGGGGTTCCAGTAGTAAGGCAAAAATGATATTAGTATTGAGGGAAAGAACAGAAGCTCCCTTACGGGCGACAGGAGACGGCCCAGAATAAGAGTGCAGAAGGTGAGACCGTTCTCAGCACCTCTCCCATCGACGTCAGAATTAATGTATCGATTGCTGGGTTCTCACTTGATCCCTTATTACGTCTACTGCTCTTCTTCTGCCTTCTTCTGTCTCTCTCTCTCTCTCTCCCTTTTCCTTCTTTTTTTTTTTATCCGGCACATTCTAATTTCCCTCTTGGTCTTTCTTTGATAATTTTCTCATTTCTTTATTTTTTTTTTAGTTTCTTTATGCCGCTAATATTTTGTGGCTTTTAATCAAATAATATTTCTCGCTGACTATGTTGTTCTGACTCATTGATAATCATAATGTTTTTGTTTCCAATAGATATATTTTTTACACACACACACACACACACACACACACATATATATATATATATATATATATATATATATATATATATATATATATAATATATATATATGTATATATATATATGTGTGTGTATATATACAAACATAACATATATAAATATGTATACATATATTATAAACACACAATATATCTATATATATATATATACATATATAATATATATATATATTACACGCAATCCCAAATACACACACAAATCTTTGTACATACACACCACACGATTTATTGTTATATACATCCTTATATGCGGCAACATTATCGTATAATTACCCAGTCTCAGCACACTCCCACATAACCTGGCAATCCCAAACCGACCAAATCTTCGCCCGCCCTATTTATTGTTCTTACATCCTTCCCTTGCGGCAACATTATCGGTAATTCCCAGGTAATTTTCCCTCTTCATCGCCATGTTACATCATTTTACCCTTATATCCCCACTTCCTTTGGCCTCACGCCCTGTTCCTTAACAAAGTCCTATTTTATGATGATTCTTTTATTTTTTTATTATTCTTTTTAGTTTTTTTTTTCTTATTTGTTGCCCAGACGTCCCGCAGAGGGAAAAAACACTGAAGACTGTATGATTGGCGAGGGGTTCGTTTGAGGACGGTGAGAGAGAGAGAGAGAGAGAGAGAGAGAGAGAGAGAGAGAGAGAGAGAGAGAGAGAGAGAGAGAGAGAGAGAGAGAGATATACTTATTTACAGAAATGGTACACACACATACATACATATATATATATTATATATATATATATATATTATAATATATATATATATATATATATATATATATATATATATATATATATATATATATATATATATATATATATATATATATATATATATATATAGAGAGAGAGAGAGAGAGAGAGAGAGAGAGAGGCTTATTTGCCAGGTCACTGGAATCGACACGTAATAGGAGGGCCAGCAGGCGATAGGTAGTTAAACTTTGATATACCTGAATTGCACCCATATACCAGATAAAACGTAATGGAATTTTACAGGAAGAGAGTGGAAAAGGTATATATATATATATATATATATATATATATATATATATATATATATATATATATATATATATATATATATATATATATATATATATGTATATAAAATATTATATATATACACACACATATATATATGTATATAAAAATTCTATTAAATAAATCCCTACAACGAAAAATTAAAAAAATTACATTTTACAAAACAGAAAAAAACACCACTTCATAATCCTTTCCTGCTT
>NC_089767.1:43422008-43447008 GCF_040412425.1 Macrobrachium rosenbergii | reverse complement strand
CTGACAGCCTCGTAATCAAATGTGCCTATTAATGGATGTAAGATAAATCATTATCCACATGCACGTACATATTCGTTCATACTCCCATGATCATTTATACGTAATAACATGATTACCTAACAGTGGATTTGTTTCTCCATGAATACCTACGTCTACCCAAGCATACATGCAAGAAATAAGACACATTTCAGTTGAGTAATAGTATTAAAAGGCTTTAATCTTTTCTTGATGTAGCAAAAGATCCCCAGAACTGATATTGTTTTGAGAGAGAGAGAGAGAGAGAGAGAGAGAGAGAGAGAGAGAGAGAGAGAGAGAGAGAGAGAGAAGCAAGCTTACGATTATAATAAAACACACAGTCTCCTCTGTACCTACGAGAGAGAGAGAGAGAGAGAGAGAGAGAGAGAGAGAGAGAGAGAGAGAGAGAGAGAGAGAGAGAGAGAGAGAGAGAGAGATAAACTTACGATTATAATAAAACTCAGTCGCCCCCTTGTGCTTACGAAAGAGAGAGAGAGAGGTAAACTTACGATTATAATAAAATTCAGAGTATTCCTGTACGCACGAGAGAGAGAGAGAGAGAGAGAGAGAGAGAGAGAGAGAGAGAGAGAGAGAGAGAGAGAGAGAAAGGGGGGGGATGTGGGGGTTGTCCAGGACTCTTGTAATCTAATACCCTGTGGGAGCACCGGACACACTTGATATTTCGGCTGCTGGGGAGTTGTATCTTACGGGCTTAATGGCACGTCCTTAAGACGCTGAGGAAAGAGGACTCCTCAGATATTTTCGAAGCTTAGGATTAGCACGTGAGAGGATAGAAGAAGGGGGGGGGGAGGTTCTTGTTGAACGGCGTTCCTGGGAGAAGAAATAAACTGTTCCAATTACGAATGAGCAAGTAATGTGTGATGGGTCATTTTAATACTTCGTGTTCTGAATGACTTATTTACTTTGTAAATAAGTGAAGAACCGCAGGAAGTTATTATGAAGGCTTACTTACTTTGCTGACAATTGAATAACCTTTCAAAGTTGTTATGAATATTGTTCATTTACAAAAAAAAATGTGTTGGCTTCTGAAATTAAGTACCTGACAGACTATATATATATATATATATATGCTATATATATATATATATATATATATATATATATATATATATATATATATATATATATATATATATATATATATATATATATATATATACATATATATACATATATATATCTATATAAGCATTAACACCCTAGAAGAATATGAAAATCTTGTTTGTGAAAATATCATCAAATGTAAAAACGACTCTTATGTATATTAGCAAGTCAAAATCGTTCGTGGGGAATTGAATTCCTAGTTCGCTTAAAAAAATAAGTTTTCGGAAAATATAGTTTTGAGAAATAAGTGTTAATATTAGCTTTTGAATATCGGTAAATTCCTGCTCTTGAGATAAGCGAATTACATTCTTCAGAAAATTTAATTTTTTTTTAATTAAATAATTAATTTTTTTCAAAAGGCAAAAGAAAATTAAAACCGAAGACATGATCGATCTCCTTGCAAAATTACTAACTCCCTTTGAAGAAAAATGTGAAAAATTTTTCAATAAAAACAAAAAACAATTAAAACGGAAGACATTAATGCATTGCCTTAAAAAAATTATTACTTTCTTTTCAATAAGAATGTCAAGGGTAGTGAGAATGAAAAATTATACATTTGCTGCAAGAAAAGATTTGCCTCTTTTCCGATGAAGAAAGACGAATTTTGTTCCTAATCAAGAGTTGACGCGAGAAAGTTTTCGCTGAAACAAATTGGAAAGAAGGCGGAATTATGTGAAAGGCGCTGTTGGAAATATGAAGTTCCTGCAGTTCTCGAGTTTTAATCTTTTCTCGGCGGAATAACCATTTTCGTTAAATCAAAAGGTGTTCTTATCAAAAAAATACATTTCTTGAATGTTTTAATTTCACGTTACGAGGAATTTTTTTTTTAACGTAAATTTTTTATGCGTTACAATCCTTCAGTTTCATATTTCGGCAGCAATATAAAATTTTGAACAGTTGTAGTTATGGTTCAGTGGTAATGATGTCTTTTTCCAAAACGTAAAATTAAAAGATCACCATAAATAGACAATAGATATGCGATAAATATACACATATACACACATATATATACTGTATATATACATATATATATATATACAGTATCTATGTATATATATACATACATTATATGTATGTGTATATATATATATATATATATATATATATATATATATATATATATATATATATATATATATATATATATATATATATATATATATATATATATATATATATATATATATATATATATATATATATATATATATATATATATATATATATATATATATAGTTTATATAATGCGTCTCTTCATATGCGGATACCAATTTATATAAAGTGGTACTATCCTAAAAAAAGAAATGACATCACGTATATATTAACAATCACACACAAAAAATTTTTTCAGTACCTAAAATATATCTTCTTAATTAACTTAAAGGTATTTTGGGAGAAATCAGAATATTAATTCAAAACACTCACTAGAAAAACAGTTAACATCAACACACAAATACTTACTTACGATCGAGGCCTTAACATGAAAATTACAAAGGCACAGTCTTACTGAAGTCATGTTCAAGATAGTCACTAAGATAAAGTCTAAGATAGGTACTAAGATACTCTGAAATGGAAAACTGCAGTATCTGCAAAATTTTCGAAACTGAGATATTCCACCTATTGGGCTCGTGAAACACTAATACACAAGTTACTGCAGTTTCAGAATGATTCTTCAATGCTTTCCACGAGTATTTAGGGGGTCCCATTTGCAGTATCTGCAAAATCAGTAGTAAGGCAAGAGAGTATCTACCATTTTTCTCAGTTTTGTATTTTTGCAGTTACAGCAGTATTCCATTTTAGGGAAGATTAGTCTAGCATACAAACACTACCCTAGACGACTTGACTACTATTTCAATTGGTATATCTGGCTATTTTCTCGAGGAAGCGCTGGAAAAATCAGATCAAAGCGAAACAAAAATAATCCTTATATACCGAGGCGGTTAGTGCCTAAAATGGTGAGGTGCTCTCTCGCCACGTTCAAAATCATCTTCCAAGGCATGCAGAAAAGCGTCTTGGTATGGAGTAACCAAAAATCATACACAAAAATCTTGGCATTTAAAAGGTTTCAAAAGTGACTGCAAAAATAAAATGAAAGACGCATTGTCGGAAAACTGAAAATTAAGTGGAAACATTCCGAGCTAATCAAAATCATTCTCCATTCCGTGCGATTCCGCCTTCCGCCACGAAGACCAAATGAACGTGACCCTACAGTAGGTCAGTCAAAAAAGTCAACCCGACAAAAGTTCTATTCATTTCTAAAATTAGAAATTCCCGTCGGAGGAACCTGGGAGGTTCCATCTGGTGGAAAATCTTCTAACGAACGTCTCTTTCTCTCTCTCTACTTCTAAACGTCACAGGGCTACTAAAAAGGAACGGTCGTCTAGTCGTCTACGCTAGTCCGTTTCTTTTCGTGACGTTCTAATAGCAACTAGTAGGCTGATTCACATTATACCGTCACGTCACCGACACATCACGTCACGTCACGTCATCGTCCCATCAGCTGTGCCTTGTATTCACACTGACCATCACAATCCCGTTCAGTTCGTGTTCAACCCCAACGACTCACATATTTAGCGTTAAGAAACTTGCATAATCACCGTCACGTCACGTCAAAATATTCCTTCCAAGAAAACTTGTCGTGATGTGACGGCGGATGCCGTGTGCTTGATGGCGACGCGACGTGATTGTGGGAACAGGTCCATTTGCTTACATGTAAGAAATTCTCACGTGCTTTGACGTGACGTGATGTGTCGGTGACGTGCTGTTATAATGTGAATCAGCCTTAGCTAGTCAGAGTAACGTCGCGTCTCAAGGTATCAGGAGTGTTGGAAACGGGCTGCGGTTTCTGATAGGTCACCTGCTCTTCAGGAGATCTAAAATTCGTAGCCGTTTCAACACCGTGGAGACACTGGCGTTCCCGCTGGCTGTATGAGAACAGTAAATGGAAAATACTTCTAACCAGAACTGGAGGCCATTCATAGAAACCTTCAAACAACAAGGAAATTGGTTTGAAAGATGGAGGACAGACACAACTTACACCTAAAACTACCCCACTCGGCATCTCTACTGTAGTATTACACGATCTAGCCACATCAAATGTCAATGCCACTGGTAACTACGCGGGAACAGGCCTACTTTTTTTCAGAGTACGCCCCCAAAAATAATTATACACTACGAAACAGCAAGAGCTCTTCCGGGCAGACTTCTAATATATATATATATATATATATATATATATATATATATATATATATATATATATATATATATATATATATATATATATATACGTCGACCAAAATATACAGTACACTTAAAGCGAGAATGACCCGTGAAAGACTTTGATTTATCTGAAAGTTTCTTTCGGTAGTACTTCTGTCTTCATGCTGCGTCCTTGCGAGCACAGACAGACACTACTAGAAAGCACCACTTTCGAGACAAAATATACACACCAGTGAAAGCTTTCACGGGAAATTCCTTCATGTTGCAAACTGAGCTTTCTCTCACTACGGCATTTGGAGAAACACTAGCGACTCGTAAAGGGGGGGGCTGGGTGGGGATGGATAGAAGGGTGGGGGTATACGAAAATCTCTAATTAAGACAAGGAACGGGTGAAGAATGGGTGAGCTGGGGGGAGGGCAAGTTCGCAGAGACAGGCGAGGCTGCCTCACATACGTTTGTCACCCGGTTTGGCAGCGGAGGGCCCATCCCATAGGATGTGGCCCCAGGGTGCCATTGGCAAAAATGTTCGCACGTCGTCCCGGTTAGGGACTGGGTATCCCAGGACATTCGACAGGTCCAGCGGGCGGTAGAAGAAGTCCAGAGGTCTGTACAAGGGACTTATAAAGTCAACTCTAAGTGGTGGAGAGGGGATTTCTGAAAGAGAACAGAGAGCGATGAGAAATAAGCAAGGCGTGAAGATCAGGAGGTTTGGTAAACCGACTGAGATGAAGGCTGTGACACATATGCCAATAGAGTTTGGCATTTCGCATCTGAATATGATCACTTCACAGGTCAGGTAATTTCTAAACAAAATAGACATCCAAATGGAGGCCAGAATAAAATTTAGAATTACATGAACAATTATTTCAACTGAATTTTGTCTTTCAATAACACTCGATTAGTAACGTATTTGGAGGCCAGAATAAAATTTAGAACTACAAGAACAATTATTTAAACTGAGAATTCTTTGAATAACCCTCGAATACGCAATCAGGATTAACGTTGACAAGCCCTGGTGGGAAAACGATAGCTATCAGCAAGGTATGTAACTTTAAGACATTCTTAACCGAATGGAGGCCACAATAAAATTTAATACTGAGAGAACAATTATTTCACTTGAATACTGTCTTTGAATAACACGCGAATACCCATTCAGGATTAGCTTAGGTTGCCCCTACGAGAACAACAGTCATTACTTGAACTTTCTAGACATTCTTAACGCCCAGAAGTGAGCATAATTCAGATGCAAAATGGCCCATGCTAAAAAAAGATGTTCACACTTTTTGACCATACGGTCTAGGAGAAGCAAAGTGCAATTGACGAAAGACAATGGATGTAAGCAAACACATGTGCAAAATATAGCTTGGAATTTAGACATGACGCCAAACGGGGATGAAATTTAAGAGGAGTTATTTTGAGAGCAAGCAGATCAGTGTAAAAAGTAAATAACAACATCAGGTCTTGGTGAGCGTTAAGCATTGCAAAGAGTGCTTTCAGGAAGGACAAATATCAAGACATTTTCAAAGACAAACAATGGGGAAAATTGTGCTAATTGATTTAATGACTCAGAATTATATTTTTCGAGCATAAATGATGGAAGATTTGTAAGGAATTACCAGAGGATTTTATAAGAAATTATTAAATAAAATCATAAGGAATTATGATCTTACTAAATTTAGCTAAAATGTTGGAGTCTGGTAGAAAGTAGATCAACTCGTTTAAAATGAGATATGGATAGAATAAATGTGATGTAGTACAATATTTGACTACAAATAAACGTTGAAAATTTATATGAAGGTAACATAAGATAGTCAAGTATCTTAAGAAAGGAACTGGTTTAGATATTTGTTGTTTAAAAATACATAAGATTGGTTGTAATATCATAAATATGAGAACTGAAATTCAGTGAAAAGTTATTAAAAATGAAAAATTATTATAAATGAAAATAATATAGAGAATACCCTGGATGAACATTTGAAAATATAATTGGTACTTGGAATGCAGATATATATTAAGACAGAACAACATTTGCAAAGAAAATAAATTATTTTGTTTTTTAAGGCTATCAGATCACAATACCATAGCCTACACATTATATTTGGAAATATAGATTAGCTGAAGTGGTATATAAAATAGATAAACTAAATGATATATTACTTTAAAATCGGGTTAACTGAGCTTAAATGCTATTTGAGAAGAATCAAATTAGCTGGGAAACATGAAAAATTATGTAAGTCTGAATATAATATAGGAAAAAATAAGTTATCTGAGACTGTATTTGAAATGAGATTAAATGGGTGAAACATATATGGAGTGAAGAATAATAATAATTAGTAAAGTTTCTGAAAAGGAAAGAAATTAGTAGAAATGCATAAATATGAAACCAAAATAAATAGATCATGTGAGGAGAGTGAAATTACTTAGTTCATTTTAAACATAAGCTGAAACTGAATGTAGTTAGTACAAGTGTTTTTTGCAGACTGAAATTAGAGAAGAAGAGTTAGGTGGTGTTAAAAGCTTATTGTAAAAAGATACAATATAGTATGAAACATGACAGAATGAGATCAAGAATCAGTAAAAATAACAGAAATTACTTTGAAATCTACATGCAAAGTGAGATCATTTAAAAAAACAGTTCAAAGAAATAATAGATTAATTCAATTATTCGACGAGAAGAATTGAATCATTTAAAAGCAATCAGTACGAAACTTAATTATCTGATAAATTAGTCATTCATATAAAATACTATAAGAGACAAGATTGCATCACATAACACATGAATGGATCCTATAGTAAGTGAGGACAAACACAACACTTTTTTTTTGTCATTGCATTTGAAAGGACATGACCAGACGAGACAGTGGGGACAAACATGATCAATAAACCGACATAACATGACAGAGAACATGTGAGGGTGAGATGACACACACACACACACACACATACACACACGCGCGCGCGCACACACAAAAGGCTTCGGCACACAATCAACACAAAGGGGGGCAATGTGTTCCATTCACATTACACGATAAAGGCAAAAAGGTTGGAGATTCAAAGAAAAAAAAAAGTAAAATTGGGGTGTTTGAATATGGGAAAGGGGTTGGGTAGACTTTAAGGATAAATGAATAAATAGGAAGAGGATATGAAGAGAAATGAAGGTTGGTAATTAATGGATACTTTTACCTGTGGATATAATCGTGAAGAATTCGTCTCACTCATCTTGACAGCAGGTTCCCACTACTGGTACAAGTGTTATCTTACCAGAACACGAATGTCTATGAATATATCAAACTTACAGAGAAATGTCTATGTACAGTACATAAACAGAGTGTACAGCCACGAAGGAAGTGAACCAATAGAGTGCAAAGTAGATGCAGAAACAGCACTATTACTACTACAACTGTTTTTACTGTTGACCACAGTATTACAGAAACAGCACTGCACCTGCTACTATTGTTTCTACTACTTTTGATCACCGTAGATACAGAAACAGCACTATTACTGCTACTATTGTTTCTACTATTGACCTCAATAGATACAGAAGCAGCACTGTAACTGCTACTACTGTTTCTACTACTTTTGATCACCGTAGATGCAGTAACAGCACTATAACTGCTACTATTGTTTCTACTATTGACCTCAATAGATACAGAAACAGCACTGTACCTGTTACTACTGTTTCTACTACTTTTGATCACCGTAGATGCAGAAACAGCACTATTACTGCTACTACTGTTTTTACTGTTTGACCACAGTAGATGCAGAAACAACACTAATACTAATACCACTGTTTCTGCTACTTTTGATCACCGTAGATGTAGAAACAATAATAATACTAATACTACTGTTTCTGCTGCTTCTGATCACCGTGGATGCAGAAACAACACTGTTACTGCTACTAATGTTTCCACTATTTCTGGTCACAGTAGACACAGAAACAGCACTGTTACTGCTACTACTGTTTCTGCTGCTTTTAACCACATTAGCAGCATCAGGCACAAAACACGGAAAAACTGGTTGCCAAAAGTAACAGCAAAATCATAACTAAGCGACCAAGCTGCGGAAAACAACGCGACCGCAGATTCAGCCGCGGAATAAACAACTCTGTTTATGGGAGATTTAAATCGATTTGCGTTTCCCGGAAGTATTCACCCGTTCTCGGCCCGTCTCGGGTCCGGGAGGCTGCTGTCAATTTCAATCCGGTCGCGCGCCTGCAAATGTACACAAATTAGAGAGACTATACCCGGGACGCTCCAACCCGCCCGCCCCCAACCCCCACCCGGCCCATTTCCTTCCCCGACCCCAAATTACCAACACTAACGGGGATTTCCGGGTTTCTGTTTCAAATGAGAGGGAAATACGACCCTGGATTTATTGTCATAATAATAATAATAATAATAATAATAATAATAATAATAATAATTCATAAATATCTCATAATCGCATACCACTAAAATGGTGAAAATGGTGTATATATACGAGTATTTCTAATATTTAGACTTACACCATTGTGGATTTCTTTACCAATATAATAATAATAATAATAATAATAATAATAATAATAATAATAATAATAATAATAATAATAATCGCATGCCACTAAAATGGTGAAAATGGTGTAAATATATTTCTAATATTTAGACTTACACCATTGTGGATTTCTTCACCAATAATAATAATAATAATAATAATAATAATAATAATAATAATAATAATAATAATAATAATAATAATAATAATAATAATAATCGCACGTGTCACCAAAACGGTGAAAAAATCCACAATGGTGGAAGTGTAAATATATTTTTAATATACATTCACATTTACACCATTGTGGATTTCTTCACCAATGATAATATCGTCAATAATAATAATTCATAAACACCTCATAATCGCATGAATCACTAAAACAGTGAAGAAATCCACAATGGTGTACGTGAAAATTTATTTTTAATATATACAGTATTTACGCTTACACATAGTGGGTTCCTCACCAATAATAATAATAATAATAATAATAATAATAATAATAATAATAATAATAATAATAATAATTACCACAGCTCAAGTAAACAGCACAAAGGTATATAAAACACTGGAATCAATAACAGAAGAGTAGATAACGCAGCAGATGAATGAACATTTTACGCTAAATGTGATTATGCATAACTGGGAGTTATTTGTTTGTTGAATGGAGGAAAGCCTTTGTTTGATCTCCGTTGATCCAGGATTAGGGGTGTTGACAGAGTGTATGTGTATGTGTGGGCGTATGTATGGATGTATGTGGATATATGTATGTATGTGGATATATATATATATATATATATATATATATATATATATATATATATATATATATATATATATATATATATATATATTTTGCCTGAGAGAGAGACAGTTTAGTCTCTGAAATATAGCCTTTATTTTCCACATTTTGGCATTTTTATGGGCTCCTTATATTTATATTTGATTATGTATATATATATATATATATATATATATATATATATATATATATATATATATATATATATATATATATATATATACATATACATATACACATACATATAAAGTTTAAAGGTGAAACAACTACAAGTAGCATTACAAATCGGACGTTATTTACCTTAAGCATTTCTCATTTGTTCCCACGTTCATCCAAACACATTTTGCAACTCATTTACCAAACGGATCAGAGAAATGAATTAAATGGAACATTTCATCGAGCGCTAAACTGAAGGTGTAATATATCACCTCACATAAACTTCGCATTCCGCAATAATTATAATCTCTTTTATTTCGATGGAGATGTCAAAAGTGACGCTGTGGTAATGTGGAATAATAAAATTGAGTTTATCAGTCATATTTTTCTAGCATTGGACTTGCATTTTAAATGATGCACTCGCGCTAATAAAAACAATTAAACGCGTAGGATATGCGGAATAAACGTTATGCCTTCACAATGTTTGAATTACGGCTGTAATTCGCAAAGGGTCTCTCATGACATACCTGAATTACACGCTTTCCCGCTGACATACTAAACATTAGTGCATGCGCGTCTATATACACTGGACCGTGTATTTTGACACACACATATGTATGTATATCTGTACATGTATATTTTGACGCACACAATATATATGTGTATATATGTATATATATATATATATATATATATATATATATATATATATATATATATATATATATATATATATATATATATATATATATATATATATATATATATATATATATATATATATATATATATATATATTATGTATTGTGTCAAAATATACACACACACATACATATATATATGTATGTCTGTATTTTTACGTACACAAACCTATAAAAATCGTATTTACAACGATACAGAAGTATATTAATTTAAAAGAAGTATATATACACGAGTACAGCCGACCTCACAAACCTGGAGAAATTTGACCCAGTTTTGACTAACGATGACACGCAAGGTGAGTGTAGCAGGTGACGCCGTTTCCTCCTACCTGGAGATAATTGGCTTCAGGAGAAAGATCCGCCCGTTGTCTCCGAGAACACCCTGAGAGAACTTCCAAGTCATAGTCTATATAATGTAGGCCTTCATTGCTTTACAGAAAAGTATTGTGCCGACTTTGTCTGTCCGTCCGCACTTTTTTTCTGTCCGTACTTATTCTTTCCGTCCTCAGATCTTAAAATCTACTGAAGCTAGAGGGCTGCGAATTGGTATGTTGATCATCCACCCTCCAATCATCAGGCATACTAAATTGCAGCCTTCTAACCTCAGTAGTTTTGATTTTATTTAAGGTTAAAGTTAGCCATAATCGGGCTTCTGGCAACGATATACTATAGGCTCCCACCGGGCCGTGGTTAAAGTTTCATGGGCCGCGGCTCGTGCAGCATTATACCGAAACCACCGACAGACAGATTTATTTTCGGTGGCCTTGATTATACGCTGTAGTGGCTGTACAGAAAACTCGATTGCGCCGAAGAAACTTCGGAGCATTTTTTACTTGTTAATTTATTGCTTAACTTTCTGGTTTATTAATCTATTGTTTAACTATCTTGATTTCGACTACACATTTAACCACCAAACTCCTTATGACTTCCGTAAGCACTTATGTCTTCACTGCTTTAACAATCACGTAAGTTCTTCCCCAATCTGGAACAATATTCCTTTCTAACTTCACTAACCCCCTAGTGCTGCGTAACATTACTAAAGTTTCTCTTTACTTATATTTTACTGTTAGTCACATTCCAGTCCTTTTTCCACAACCCACCAGGATTCACACTGCCTGAATATCATTCAGGTGTCGTTAATTCAGTAGCTAGTTAGCTATTCTCTTCACTAATAATTAATGTAATTCAGTATCTAGTTAGTTATTCTCTTCTTCACTAATAATTAAAGTAATTCAGTAGGTAGTTAGTTATTCTCTTCTTCACTAATAATTAAATTACTACAATAGCTAGTTAGTCATTCTCTTCCTTACTAGTATTCGAAGATACTTTGGATCTAGAGCCGTTTCATCGATGGTCAACAAGAGTAAACCAGACCTAAAAACTAATTATTCAGACACGTATTATGATTAAGGTTAAACTTTTCATATTTTATGACTACAAGTGTCAAAAGCCTTCTGCTTCAAATCCGCCAAACTGAGGAAAAACCCTTCTAGTATATTATAAAAAATAATAAAGCTTTTCGGCTCTGGTCCGTTATCTCCCAACTGAACCCAACCTGCAGTCAGGTCATCAAAATCTATCAGATCGAATGGGAGATAAAAAATATTTTAGGCAACTGTTTAGCAGAAAAAACTTCTTTAATACTAATAAACGCTGCAAAGGTACGAAGACAGATATTCCGACCTTTTTTCCAACAGCGAACAGTAGAAATGACTAACATAACTAAACGCAAATTGAATTATCAATCCAAGGTATCCTGGGCAAGGACTTTGGTCATTTTTATTTATTTATCATTGTACCAAATTATTTTCATCAGAAATGTCCTGGGAACAAATACGTGAATTCTGGTGTTCTAATGTCTTCTGTCTGTGGCACATTTGTATAGCCAAGAAAGCAGAATGGAAAACTTTTACAACTTGCATCCACGACAAGAATATACACCTTTGCAAAAAACCCTAATGCCCTAAATTCAAGACACTTCCGTCAACCTGGAGAAGTACCCCGAAAAAAAAAACTGCTTGGGAATATCACCTGCAAGCACTCATTCAACCGATCAATTAATCTCTTTCCACCGAGACAACAGCCCAAAAGGGGATCAGGTATCTCTTACACGTCGATTGTACTCAATTCACTTACGTCCTTCGACACATTTCTTCTTCTCGGAAAACAGTGCGACGAATCCATTATTAATTAGATGAGGCGAAGTGACGACGGGACTGTTTGTTTCTGGGAAGACAAGGTATCTCTCGGTGCAGACAGCGTAACTACATTTGCAGACACATGCAATACCCCAGTGTTGTTTAGTGGCATGAGACTGCTTTCACGCGCGCGTGCGCGCACACACACACATATATCTACACACAATATAGTCGCACCAAAAATAAATTATTTACGATTTACTTAAGGAGCTGTAATATATATATATATATAATATATATATATATATATATATATATATATATATATATATATATATATATATATATATATATATATATATATATATATATATATAGAATCATAACTCTTTCCAGTTTAACGCGCTGACGGCTTGCTCATGTGTGACTGATATTTACACAGCTAATTTCGCACGCTACATAACTATTTTGATTTAGCAACGAACTATTTTCATATACAAAAACGCAATTTTTTTGTCATTTAAGCATGATTATGCGTATTATTTTCATTTTTGGGGAATTCCTTTTATTATTCACAAGCCTGGAAAAACTCATAAACGGCATATTAACACCGGTGCGTGTGTTGTAGGCATAATCTCAGGTAACTAACGCCATTTTATACATTAACGATTATACTTCACGACAAAGCAACTTTATTGCCCCACTCTTGGAAGGTCGACGGGAGAGGCAACTCATACCCTTATAGAACCTACTGTAGACCTCTATTCCAGATCTCTATACAATAATAAAGAGGAAGATGAAATGAATAGAGAAGAAGAAGAAGAAGAAGAAGAAGAAGAAGAAGAAGAAGAAGAAGAAGAAGAAGAAGAGAGAGAGAGAGAGAGAGAGAGAGAGAGAGAGAGAGAGAGAGAGAGAGAGAGAGAGAGAGAGAGGGCAAACTCTAGCTCTTGCTGAGTTCCATGATACGACGGCTGATGACATCCACAGAATGAATGTCGGTGCCTGTTCCCTAGAGAATGGTTTCCGTGCCTAGCCTAGAGACGGAGGCAGGAGTCATTAGCAAATAAATATATCAAGTTCTTGATTCTCTGCGTCTGTAAGAGGAGACTTACAAAAAACAGAGAGGAAGCATGGAAATATTGACATACAAATGATGTAACATTGCAAATGTTTCTTGTAGGTGACTGGAAGAAAGCTGCTTCTGTGAGATGCGAACAGTTTCATAACGAATATGTTTTCCGTTCTTCTATAAATGTGTTTTTCATACATTATAATTACTGGATAATTAGGTTCCAACTCCCTGATGCTTTATGACATAAGCATATTTTTCCATTAATGATAAGGTTATAATCTTGTCCAATCACACTTTCGTTGCTTGTAATCAAACAACATTAACATATCACTAAATTAATAAATAAGATAGATAAAAACAAAAGTATGTAATTGTATCTGAGATCCATAAAAAATACAAGCCGCCAAACGTGGACCTTATAAAGGAGTTCCACAGTAACGTTCCATTCTATTTATGGAAATCATACCTCTCTATCGAAATGAAACTCTTTCTGCATACTGACACTTTGTATGGACTGCTTGTCATGGATGATTTATAGCAGTGGTTCTCAACCAGGGGGGAAATCACCCCTAGGGAGGGAATTTCAGAGTTTCAGGGAGGGGGGGAATTGTGACCACAGATTGGCAGACTCAAACTGGCTCTGCGACCACACAAAACGCGGTGTGCATCGGTCCGCACTACTGAGAAGTCACGCTGTTAGTATTTTGATGCATATTATTTTGAATGTGCCTTTTGAGGCAGACAATTTTGGAAATAGGGGGTTGGGGATGCGAATAACATTCTGACACCTGGTGAAAGGGTGCATTGGTCAAAAAAAAAAAAAAAGACTGGGAACCACTGGTTGATACCCACCATGAGAATCACAATAAGTATGTGAAACGTGGGTAGGAAAGTCCGTAGAGTTTTCACTCGCGACCTTAATATCACAAAATAATAGAAGAAAATTAATTCAGAACCTCGAAAAATGGAATGTCTAAGTGAATAAGGACTGAAACACACACACACACACACACACACACACACACACACACACACACACGAAAGAAACGGAATGATCCAAACGAAAGCGAGCATAAAGGAAGTAATAATCTGCAACAAAGGACTCAATTCTGTATATAGAGGCTGAGAGGCACCCAATCACCGCGCTCATTGATTTACGGCCTAATGATCGCTAACGTCTCCATATAAGGACGGAGGAAAGGGTGTGCTGGGCGCATTTCTTTTTATTTCCGCCGCTCGAAATCGTGTGATGTTTCATTATTATTATTATTATTATTATTATTATTATTATTATTATTATTATTATTATTATTATTAGGGTCACTGGTATTTTGTATGATAAAAATACCGATATGACTCCTTTTCTTTATTATTATTATTATTAAAGTACCAAATAACATTTTCTCATTATTATTATTATTATTATTATTATTATTATTATTATTATTATTATTATTATTATTAGTATTATTATTATTATTATTTCCCAGTACCACTGTTTTTTGCAGAATAAAAGCAATACTGTTATTCCTACTATTTACAAAAGTAACAAATAACATTTTCTTACAAGAAATTTTGGGGCAGTGATGTTTAATTATTATTATTATTATTATTACTGAGGACATTGGTATTTTGTAGAATCAAAATAATACCGTCTATGACTACTATTTACAAAAGCAACAATAAAAGGTTTCAGACAGGAACTTTAGGGGGCACCGATGTTTCACTATTATCATGAGGGCCACAGGCGCTTTGCAGAATGAAAGCAAAACTGTTATTACAGCTATTTTGTTATTACTGATATTTAACAAAGGTAACAATAACACGAAGAATCACATCATCGGCAAACACAGCTGGCGCAGCAAAAGAAACATTTCAAGAAGAAGAAATTAAAACACGTTTTCGAAATCATAACCATCACACCTAAATGGCATCTACGTTTCGGCTTCTCCGGCCTTGTGTGCGTGTGTGAGGAGAGAGAGAGAGAGAGAGAGAGAGAGAGAGAGAGAGAGAGAGAGAGAGAGAGAGAGAGAATCTGTACAAAGACAAGACAGACTAGCTATTATGTAATGGCTTCCATGACTGACAAACCATCTGGGTCTGATGAGATAACAACATTGTGGCGCCTCCCTCTCTCCCTTCCCCCACCACGCCTCTCTCTCTCTCTCTCTCTCTCTCTCTCTCTCTCTTTGAAAGTCATAGTGATGAATACATGTTCATAAAGCAAAACACCTTGCAAGAGCGTTAATAGTTAAACAAATATGAACAAGTTCGCATGTGAGAGCTTACATAAATGCACTCTTATTTATATAATAAACATTCATAAATATGCATCATTATAAAGCAAACATACAATAAATATGCATCATTATACACACTAAATATGCATACAATACCTATGCGTCATTATACATAAACATACAATACAATTTACCTTAAACATAGAAACACACAGTGTAACAGCATTTTTCAGTACTATCCTGCAAATTTACAACAAAAAACTAAACGTATGTTAGCAGTTCCGGCCAATCATTGAATATATTCTGTACTCCATTACATATACTGTCAGTTGTCAAACACAGTCTGAATGTGTTCTTTATACTTGTGTTTTTTTGTACTGACTTGAACACCTACCGCTTGAAAAATATTCTCCCGGAAGTGCATCGCTAAAATAAAATACAGGCATTTTTCTGGTTACAAAATCTCTGCAACATATAAATGCAAATATTTCTTTGTCAATATTTTTCAGGTTGGTTGCTATAACTGTGTGAAATTTAAAGGATATAAGTATACATCAATTTGCCTAAGAATTAAAACCTTTGAAAGCATTAAAAAAAGACTAGTGATCTTGCTAGGCTGGAAATTAACATCAAAAGTACTCACTTTTAAATAAGCCAGTCCCTACAGGGCTCTTAACACAGCAATTCCTTAAAATAAAAACGTGTAAATCTAACGCGCTCTGCACTCTTACTGTAATTTCACTTCTTTATTGGGGCGTAATTTCTGCATTAGGTAACACTTTCATGCTCATTAACTTTATACCTATCATTTATTGCCTATTACACACCAATTGTGTATACGCACTTATACAAGTTAAAAGTATTTAATCTATCATCAATAATATCATAAAATTTTACTGCCTAGTCGATTACACACAAAACACATTTAGCTTTCGAAATGAGAACGCCGTATTGTTCTACGAATTACAGTTCTCTCGCAACAAATGTGACAAAATTACGTAACTTTTGCCTCAGACGTGCAATAATGATCTTTGAGGCGTCACATTCAGATGGTAGCGAGTTTATCAAGTGTTTTATGAAAGTCTTCTAAAGAGAGAGATAATCATTTCAAACATCTACGGCCCACAGTACTCTCACATTAATAGTTTCGAAGTGAATACCTTCACGTCCCTATTACTCTCCTAATGGTACCACTTTGTCTCGTCTTAATCACATAACAGTGAGGCATATCCAACCACTCATACATATATATGTATATATATATATGTTTGTATATATGTGTATTTATATATATATATATATATATATATATATGTTTGTATGTATGTGTATTTATATATATACATACACATATGTATTTATGTATGTGTGTGTGTGTTTATGTACGTGTCTGGTACACATTTTAAACTGTGTCACTTTTAGTTTAGAACACCTGACACAAATTTCTCGAACGAATAATGTAGGTCAGGCGTTTTCAAAAGATTCCCATTAAACTGGTTTTTTTTCCTGTAATCGCCAATAGCTAGTTGCTTTTTATTTATTCCTTTCACTGACAGTGCTCATAACATGAAAAAAAGAAATAATGTTTGAAACACTTCTCTATGGTGACACTATTCCGTGACTCGCAATTATTTTAGTTATTTTTTTTATTATTACTGTGATTAATATCAATGTAGAGTTTTGCTATTTTCAATTTTCGTATTTAGCTTTCTGGTCCTGACTTCTGCAACCACTTAAGGTCCCTAGCTGGAAGATAATCGTCTGCTATCTGGATTTTTAATTTCTATCGTTTTTAATATTTTCTTTACTATTATTCTCCATGGAATTGCTGCCATTACCATTATTATGAATTCAATTTTTCTATTTCTTTAGCAACTGAGTGGATACTTCCGATTATTATTTTTATCATATCATGTTATCTTACGTATCCAGATTATGTGTATTGTATTTGTACATTCCACGCATATGACCCTGAGCTGAAATAAAGGATATTATTATTATTATTATTATTATTATTATTATTATTATTATTATTATTATTATTATTATTATTATTATTATTATTATTATACGCAACTGTTGCTGTGTAGTACCACCTATTTTCTAGCGAACTTCTTATCATGCTTTCAATTCTGTAATAACTAATACCTTTAATATATGAAGACTGGAATTTAATATATCACACTACTCGTATACATTTTCAGTTCACAGTCACAATCAATACTTCAATATAAAATAACATACATCATAGAACTTTTTATTTTATTTTTTTTATAAAACTGAACCTCAAAATTACTTGAACGAGACAATGAAGTTACGCAGAAGCTCTACTCTCTAACCTTGGCACATATTTTTGATGGAATACATAACAATCGACTCATTCAAAGGAAAATGAAAAAAAGGCAGATCAAATGGAATCCCAAAGCGAGTTTTCAACCTACAATCCTTCAGACTGAATGGTGATGAGATTGCCATAGTATTGGCTAAGGCTATTGATGCTTTAAAGGGATGTTTACGTCCCTCAAAGCACAGATGACAATATGTAATCAGGCAACAGAGCTTGTCCTGAATAAATGCTTGCATGTAATGATGGATATCTTAAGATAATTATTTGACTAAGATCATGTATTTCAAATGAAAGCAAATACAAACTAGGACCATATATGAGAGAGAGAGAGAGAGAGAGAGAGAGAGAGAGAGAGAGAGAGAGAGAGAGAGAGAGAGAGAGAGAGAGAGACGTCTTCAACATATGCATACGTGTAATGGGGAGCTATATAACTGTATGAACGTATCCCTACACACACGCATAACTACATACATAAACACACATATATATATATATATATATATATATATATATATATATATATATATATATATATATATATATATATATATAATTACCAGCACAAAGGCGAATCGCAGTAACTCAATATAACAACACTGCTGTCCTCGTGAGATTCCCTTTCTTTAAAAATGGAGTCACGTTTTACTTATCCGCATCAGTATTACAAAATCTTTTCTTTTTCCTTCAGGATAAGAATCACAAATCACGAACAGCGCGAAAGAGCTCCAACCCTCCCTGGGGAATCGATCCCAGCATCACACGAAACGCTCCTACGCAGTCATCCCTCTAGGCAAAAGATAATATCTTTTTCAGTAATAGAAATAGTATCTTTCAGAATGTTCCTAATCAGGGAATAAATATCTACCAGTGTTCAAGCTTTGATGATATGTTTGGAAGATGCTTCTCTTGAGAACGACCCTCTCGAAATAAGATGATATCTCTTTGGCAACGAGGGAAAATCTCTACGTTCCTGAAGAGATTCTGAGATGGAGGGCGTTTGGTGGACATTCACACATTGTGGGGGACGAATTTCCTGATGATAGAGAGAGAGAAAGGAAAGAATTCTTTCAAAAGAAGAATATTTCCAGTTCAGCTTGTATGGCGACAGTGTCTAGCCCTTCACCCCTTGATTTCTACGCGACTATTAACTATTGTTTATTATTATTTCAGTAGATGATACCTATTCACATGGAACAAGCACACATGACCACTGACTTGAAATTCAAGCTTCCAAAGAATGTTGGTTTCAGTCTCCCACCGCAGACCCCCCCTAACACTGCAGCAGTAACTGATCATGACACAGAGCCAGTGATTTTTCATCGCCCCGGGGGAGACGCGAACCCGCGACATCTGAGTGGCATACCACGACACTAACTACTATACAAACGGGGAAATGGTCTCATGCACGTGTTCCGAAAGAATCCAGCTTTAATGACTAGAGACGAAAAGAAAGTTAAAAGGAATGTTGAAATACAGAAATTTTTTAAAAGGAATATAGGAAGTTATACAAAATCACTGAAGGAAAATAAGAAAAATGAAACATTAAAGTACAAAGTAGTAAAATTACTGCAACGTGAGCAGCAAAATAAAGAAAAAGAAAGAAGTAATAAATGCGCCGAAGTTTCTTCGGCGCAGTCGAGTTTTCTGTACACCGTATAATCAAGGCCACCGAAAATAGATCTATCTTTCGGTGGTCTCGGTATGCTGCTGCATGAGCCCCGGCCCATGAAACTTTAACCACGTTCCGGTGGCGGCCTGGCCTATATCGTTGCCAGATGCACGATTATGGTTAAATACCCTTAAGTAAAATCAAAATTACTGAGGCTAGAGGGCTGCAATTTGCTATGTTTCATGATTGGAAGGTGGATGACCAACATACCAATTTGCAGCCCTCTAGCCTCAGTAGTTTTTAAGATCTGAGGGCGGAGAGAAAAAGTGCGGGCGGACAGACAAAGCCGGCACAATAGTTTTCTTTTCGGAAAACTCAAAAGGAAAATCAGACCTTAAAATGCAAAGAAGTACAAATACTAAAACAGCAACAAAAAAATAATGAAGAAAAAAAAATAGACACACAAAGCAGTAAGATTACAAAACCTTAAACAACAAAAATAAAGAAGAAGAAACTCAAAACCCACGACAAGAAAAGATGAGAAAAATCCGCGAAAGAAAGCATAAAATAAAACGAGAGAGAGAGAGAGAGAGAGAGAGAGAGAGAGAGAGAGAGAGAGAGAGAGAGAGAGAGAGAGAGAGAGAGTAAAATCTGAATAAAAGCGCTGTTCAACAAATGTCCGTGTGCCAAAAGGAAGTCTAGCGCAAGCCAGGCGTTAAGCGTTTAAACGCTTTAGCGCCAGACCAAAGCGACTATAAAAATCCCTTTCCATGACGCCGGCAAAAGCTTCGGGTAAATACAGAATGTGGGTCCCATTATGATCTTGTCCTGGCAGACACGGATAAAGATAGACAGGCTGTGTGTGTTTGCGTGTGTGTGTGTGTGTGTGAGAGGAGAGAGAAAGAGAGAAAAGGAAAGATAAACCAAGAGAGAGAGAGAGAGAGAGAGAGAGAGAGAGAGAGAGAGAGAGAGAGAGAGAGAGAGAGAGAAAACTACAGGAGAGATAGAGAGAGAGAGGAAGATAAAATTACAGAAGAGCTGATAAGAAAGAGAGAGAGAGAGAGAGAGAGAGAGAGAGAGAGAGAGAGAGAGAGAGAGAGAGAGGAAGGAAGATGCTGCTACAGAAGAGCTGATAAGAGAGAGAGAGAGAGAGAAGATAAAACTAGAGAACGAGCTGAAGGAAAGGAGGAGAGAGAGAGAGAGAGAGAGAGAGAGAGAGAGAGAGAGAGAGAGAGAGAGAGAGAGAGAGATGAGGGAAAGGGAAGAAAAAGAGAGGAGGAAAGATAAAACTAGAGAAAGGGCTGAAGGGGAGAGAGAGAGAGAGAGAGAGAGAGAGAGAGAGAGAGAGAGAGAGAGAGAGAGAGCAGGGAAGGGGGCCAGGCAAAGCTTCGGAATAATTTTATTCATAGAATTTTAGCTCTTCCAAGATGCGAATAACGTGAAGGAAGAGGGTTGGAGCGACCAGCAATGATATCAAGTCTTTTGCCATTTCAGATATGCATCAATGCTGCTCCCACACGCCCTGGAGACGTCGTGTCTGCTGGTGTGATGAATTCTGTGTGTCCTTTATGGCAGTGTATACACACACACATACATATATATGTATGCATATGTATAATCCTCAGAGTAAAAAGAACAAAATCCATTGCTGCATTCACACTAAAATCTTCTGAATCGTGGATGAAGCCCCTATGAAGACTTCTACAGTTCTAGCCACTTAGTCATCCACACAGGCAGTTTATGTTTGATGACTGGAGGTTGGGTGATCAACATACCAATTTGCAGCCCCCTAGCCTCAGTGGTTTTTAAGATCTGACGGCGGACCTACAGACAAATAGCTATCTCAATAATTTTCTTTTACAGAAAACTAAAACTCTGTTTTTACCAAACGAACAGACACCGAGATACGAAATGAAAATGACACCAGAATCACTCTGAACCCGAAGTTACCATCTTTCACTCTCGCTTCTGCCTTCATACCCCTTCCACTCCCATCCCCCCCAAACCGCCACACCCCCAGCCTCCACCCCGCCCAGGCCAGTGACGTAGATCTTCGTGACTTAGAATTCATTACAATATGTACCTGGGACGGCTCTCCCTCTGAGAAACCAAACACAAAAGAAAGAAATATATAAAATGCGGGATACCAATGCAAGGCAAAGAAGTGATTAAATATCTAAGATATTAATCTGCGCCAATGAACTTGGGAGGTTATACGGTTATGTTTTCATGTTAGTTTGTTAGGTCGTTTCGTCTCTTTGTTGACGCGATTAGCGATGGAGGTTGTCACGTGATCTTGTCAAGTTTGTTGGAGAGTCTGATGATGTATTAAATAAGATTTTAAAGCGTACTTTTGCATGTTCTCAACTGCTCCTGGATCGAGAATCTCTAATAGCAGTTAGAAATGTGGAGAACGGTATTATTTTATATCTTTAAAGCTCTCTATTGTAAAGGGATAAACAAGCAAATAGGAGTATCTCAGCACTGGTAGAGGCTGACTGACAAATGCCTCCATGCTGGAATATGTCATGTATTACTGTCTAAAATTTTGTCTCTCTCTCTCTCTCTCTCTCTCTCTCTCTCTCTCTCTCTATTCTGACCGCTGGCATTTAGAATTCCATGGTCGATACTCCCGTAGGGCTATTAACAAGTTACCCAGGTGAAAATGAGCAAATAGTCCCTCTAGATTCTCGCCCAAGCTAAAAGCTTCTCCAATAACGAACCTATTTTACCATCTAAAAGTACACAGACATATATATACATATATAGCTATATGTACACACACATATATATACATATATATATATATATATATATATATATATATATATATATATATATATATATATATATATATATATATATATATAATATATATATATATATATATATATATATATATATATATATATATATATATATATATATATATATATGTATATATATTACACACCATTCATCTTTCCATCTTTATACATTTACCAGATACAGCAATGAAAACGTACAAAGATTTAGACCATAACCATCGCAAAACAAAATCCAGGACAAGAACGCTATAAAAACGAGTAATTACTTCCTGATACTGTGCTACTAGATGGCCCATTACGGAAGTGGACGAGCGAGGAAGGGCAGGAACGTAATCCGTTATTCATGACATAAAATACGCTGAGCCCCATAACCTTGAATATAGAAGTATGGCTGGAGAAGAGTTAGGCGAGAACAATCAATATAGACCGGGCAGGTAGAGTTGTAGGTAGGTAGGTAGGTAGGAGAGGTAGGGGAGGGGAGGGGGAAGGGAGGAGGAGGGGGATAGTAGATGGAGGGAGGGAGGGGGGAAGGGTTGTAAAGGTAGTGTTAGAAGTTAGGAGGCTGGATGGTGTAAGGTAGATCTACGCCTGTGTTGCGCGTCACCACACCTAAAGTCCCCTTGAAAACTCGGTGTTCTCTCTCTCTCTCTCTCTCTCTCTCTCTCTCTCTCTCTCTCTCTCTCATTTTGGAGGGAGAGAAGAGGAAAATTGTTAGTAAGATTACTCTGGTTTTCACACCCGGGAGAGAGAGAGAGAGAGAGAGAGAGAGAGAGAGAGAGAGAGAGAGAGAGAGAGAGAGAGAGAGAGAGAGGACAGGAAAAAATGTTAGTAAGATTACTCGGTTTTCGCACCCAGAGAGAGAGAGAGAGAGAGAGAGAGAGAGAGAGAGAGAGAGAGAGAGAGAGAGAGAGAGAGAGAGAGAGGAGGAAAAATTGTTACTAAGATTACTGCGTTTTCACACCCAGAGAGAGAGAGAGAGAGAGAGAGAGAGAGAGAGAGAGAGAGAGAGAGAGAGAGAATGTTCTCTCTCAATCTTTTGAATTCTTCCTCTTCCTTCCAGGGAATAACGAATGAATGCAAGAGAGAGAGAGAGAGAGAGAGAGAGAGAGAGAGAGAGAGAGAGAGAGAGAGAGAGAGAGTATGCTCTTTCTCAATCTTTTGTATTCTTCCTCTTCCTTCCAGGGAATAACGAATGCAATGAGAGAGAGAGAGAGAGAGAGAGAGAGAGAGAGAGAGAGAGAGAGAGAGAGAGAGAGAGAGAGCAAACACACTCACATACACATGTAATATGTGACATATACATACATACATACTTACACACAGACAAAACTACATTCTGAACGCACCGCTCTCGTTTCACTTAAATACATTCTGTTTCTTTCTCAAAACTCCTTTCGAACTCTTGAATTATTTTACGTCTCTCGTCAATCTACGGAATTATGAGAGCGTTTCCTCTCTCTATCTCCGTCTGACTGCTAGATTCCGCTAGATTCCGGGCGTTGGCATTAACGAGGACCAATTCCCAACGAGTTTGAGTGCTGCCAATCGATCAGCTGTTTAAAGAGTTCAACCACAGAGTTGATGATATTATTATTATTATTATTATTATTATTATTATTATAAATATTATTATTATTTCAGCAATGGAGGTTTTATGATTTCAGTCGATCAGCGGTTCGAAGAGTTCAACAACTGAATTATTATTATTATTATTATTATTATTATTATTATTATTATTATTATTCACATTTATGTATAAACTATATTACTATGTTTATTTTTATAGTAACATAGTTTCTATATAATTGTGGATTTCTGATACATAGACTGTTTTTCACGGGACTGTGAATTTCTTAGCATTATTAGTTATTATTATCATTATTATTATTGTTATTATTATTATTGCAAATGGAATAAAAGAAGTGAAAGAGAAATTAAAAATACAAGGGACATAAGAACACGAAGAGAAAAAATAAATCCATTTTTACATTAAAAGGAAAACACGAAAATAAACGGATGGCTAAAATGAATATAAAGAAGAAAATTAATAATAATAATAATAATAATAATAATAATAATAATAATAATAATAATAATAATAATAATAATAATGATAATAAAAATGATGATGATGATGAAATTCGAAGACAAAATAATAAATTCATTTCTTTCGTTAAAAGGAAACAGCAAAGTAAATGGAAGGTTAAATGAATATAAAGAAATTTAATAATAATAATA
>NC_089767.1:43409508-43417008 GCF_040412425.1 Macrobrachium rosenbergii | reverse complement strand
CCTAAGAGTAAAAACCTATCAACAGAGAAAAATCCAAAATGGCAACAGCTAATCATGCATTTAATCAGACAGAAGTCTTGCGTCATCATGCTAATGCATGCTGTTAAAAATGTATAGGAATTTTTTTTATTGGTAGTGAAAGACAATGCATTCACCATTTAACTTCTTTTGGCATTGATAACTGAAAGAAATTCATAGATGTTTCAAATGAAGTCGAACTGAAGCTGGAAATGATATAAGGCATCATCACATAACTCGAACCAGAATATTTTAAGCCTCCATATATTTCCAATTAAAGACGAAAGGGCCATATCATCAAAAATTGGGAAATTCTCGCAATCAGAAACGATGTTCTTTCCCGATGCAACAACTACAATGCCCCAGCGGACATATTTATGACACGAATAAAGCGGTGGAAATATCCGTGTTAACAGTTCAACAATATCGAAGGAAAATGGAGTCGTGAGGGAAACCTGTTTATTTATTTGTTCGACAAAAACAGTTCTCTCTCCCCCCCCCCCCATGGTGCTCTCTTCCCCCCCCCCAAACCCTTTTACGGTTGGTCGCCCGTTCCAACAAAAACAAATGGTCATTGACCAAATATTTTCCAATATGAGGAATGAATGATTTAAGCAGGGAGAGAGAGAGAGAGAGAGAGAGAGAGAGAGAGAGAAACAGTATTCGTACGTACCGTAAATTACGAGAAATACGACTAGTCACTGTACCATAAACTATCATAAAATATGAGAGAGAGAGAGAGAGAGAGAGAGAGAGAGAGAGCACAGTAGCCATACGTACCGTAAATTACAACTAGGAAGAGGAGAGGAAAGAAGGAGAGAGAGAGAGAGAGAGAGAGAGAGAGAGAGAGAGAGAGAGAGAGAGAGAGAGAGCGCACAGTATCCATACGTACCGTAAATTACAACTAGGAAGAAGAGAGGAAAGAAGCTAGAGAGAGAGAGAGAGAGAGAGAGAGAGAGAGAGAGAGAGAGAGAGAGAGAGAGAGAGAGAGAGAGAGAGGCGATTTCAACATACACACAACTGACACCAGAATCATGGCACAAAACATTTTCGCACTGGATTCTTACTACAGAGCAGGTTAGCCTTGAATTCAGGCCTGTGTCAACGCTGTCTCTTTTCTCACCGCTACCCCCACCCCCCTTCCCACCTCTCTCTCTCTCTCTCTCTCTCTCTCTCTCTCTCTCTCTCAAGGCGGATCACACCTATGCACTCAACTTTCTCACATTGCTCAATTTCATCGTATGTATGAATGTATATACCCATCCCTCACAGGTATGTATTCAGGTATACATATGTAACTACGCATGTACGTATAGAAACGTGTCTACGTACACATATGTATGTACAGCGACCCTGAATGCCACGTTACCTTTAACACAGTCTTTATCCAAGTCCATTTTCATCCACCTAAACCCCCACACCCCACCCCATCCCTTTCTCCCCTGGCATCCCCCCTCCCCCCAACACCTAAATACCTGATACTCTTTCCGTAACGATAAAACAATTTTTTTTTTTTTAGTTTTTTTTGGGGCGGTTTTGTTTATTTACTCATTTCCCCTGACACTTTCTTTTATTCCATTCTGTCCCTTTTCATTTCCACGCATATATTTGTTTATCTGCTCTAACACGGGCAACCCGCCCCTCTAGTCACTCTCCCCCCCACAACCCTCCCTCCCTACACATCGCTCTCTCTCTCTCTCTCTCTCTCTCTCTCTCTCTCTCTCTCTCTCTCTCTCGTGGACCAATCGATAAGCAGGTGCTCGGTGAGACTGGGCGGGGCCGGGAACAGGGGGGAAACGAAGGGCGCGGTTATCCTGGGAGAGAGAGAGAGAGAGAGAGAGAGAGAGGCAGGAACAGCAGGAGGAGGAGGAGGAAGAACAAGAGGAGGAGGAGGAGGAAAAGGAGGCAGTAGGAAAAGCGGGAAGAGACGATATACAATTGGTATAGGCGCGCGGATGCATGCTCATACACATACACACGTTCACGCGCGCGCGCGCACGCTAATGTGAAATACACACACACACACAGACATACACTCGTGTGTATGACGTGTACATACACAAGTGCACACGCACACACACACACACAGAGCTCCCTACTGCACGCTATTCCTACCCTGCCGCCTCAATACCTCCTGACGCCTAAGAAGGATTCCGACGATACGACATCCTACTGACGCAGTCATGGATGAGGAATCTCTCTCTCTCCCTCAGAGAGAGAGAGAGAGAGAGAGAGAGAGAGAGAGAGAGAGAGAGAGAGAGAGAGGGTTTATCACTGAATTACATCCAGGAGTCAAGTCTACAATATTTTTTTCCAGTGGCCCCTAAAATACGAAGCTTTTTCGAAGACACTGACCGCAGGGTATAAATACAGGGTTAACGAGTATTGATCATCTACGCTGATATTTTACAGAGAGAGAGAGAGAGAGAGAGAGAGAGAGAGAGAGAGAGAGAGAGAGTACATCATTCGTACCATATGTTCCGGTAGCCAGCCCCATACGGCTGAATCATATCGCGCATCGAATTTTTATTTTCCTTTAGAGAATTGTCGAACTGTAGCGCCGAGTGTAACCCTAATTTGCTATTAGATATGCAATTTTCTTTTCTCTTTCTTACAATGAGACTGGTTATCATGTATCCCGGCGGGAGAGATGAGCAGAGTTCGGCAATAGTAAACAGACTCTCGGTCGAACCGAGGCCAGATGGTTCTCCTCCAGACGACGGCGGTTCGATTTATGGAATAAACAAGCGAGTACGCGCATGCGCGCTTTGCGTAAATAGACGGAAGTGCGTGAGGAACGCACACATATTTTTATACTTTATATTTTGCATGTATAGACCATATTTTTTTTTGCACGCAACTGAGCAAGCCGATTGCCTATATACTCGCACAAACCGCCGGCAAATTTTTGTTTTTTTAATAAATATGTAAAATACTGGAAGGACACTTTGCGGGAAGCATTTCCACTTTGGCGAAATCCTTCAGGCTTCCTCCATCCTTCGCCCACGAGAAAAAAAAAAACTTTCCATTTCTCTAAAACGCCGGAATAGCTGCTAGTAAAACGGCGCTCTCTCTCTCTCTCTCTCTCTCTCTCTCTCTCTCTCTCTCTCCGCGAATTCCTCATTTAAAGCATATGCACAGACCTCGATTCAATATGATTTTCAGAAATACCTCCCAAAAACCCGACGCGCGGGCAAGAGGGGGGAGGGAGATAAAAGCGGGAGCGAGAGAGGGGGCAAAAAAAAAGGTGGGGGAGAGTTGAGAGACGAAAAGTCCATCCAAAGATGGCGAAATTCATTAGTGAACCGACCAAAAGGCGTCTACTACAGTACTGCTAACTGGAGAAGGTCTGGGCAGGACCATCGGCTAAATCCATTTGTGCTTATGTCTAGAGGATCTAAATTCATTACATGATTGGAAGGACGACCAGGGTATAACCCCCTCCTCCCCTTCCCCTTCCCCTTCCTTCTCCTTCCCTCCCCCTACCCACGACAACTCCTACCCTCTCCCTACCTACCCCCATTTGATCCTACACTTAAATTCCTATTGATTTCTAGAGAGGCACCACCGTCTTAAACCTACACCTTTGCTCCTCGACTCCACCCAAGGGAGTATGTCATACGCTGGTATGCCATTCCGTGAGAGAGAGAGAGAGAGAGAGAGAGAGAGAGAGAGAGAGAGAGAGAGAGAGAGAGAGAGAGAGAGTGTACGTCCAGTAAGATAGTAATTACTTGGGTATGTCCCATGAAATGCCAAGAATTTTATAGCGGAATCCCATTCCGTATGATTATCAGTTGCGTGGTACAATACATGCGTATATTCTATGCGTACATAGGCTAAACGTGTATGTATTTATGTGTCGCCTATAGAAATACATATCTATACATACACACATTCCATATTATTATCAGCTGCATGGCATAATAAATGTATGTATTCTATGCGTACACAAACGTGTATGTAATTATGTGTAGCCTATATAGAATACATATCTATACATACCCACATATATATATACATACATATATATACATGTATATAACAATAATATATATATATATATATATATATATATATATATATATATATATATATATATATATATATATATATATATATATAATAAACAACTCAAGACTTCAAAAGACTTTTAGCCTTTCTGTACATATGTATGTATACATGGATATGCATGCGAGAGACAGAAAGAGAAAAGGGAAATTTATTCACACAGCATCCTTCAGTAACAAAGTTCTAGCCGTGGCATTGCGGTAATTGAAAAGTAATTAAGTCTCGTCAGGCAGGAATGAATTACTTTGTTTCAGAGTCACAAGAATAAAATACAATGAATACACGTCACTGTACCACTATTACATCTTGATTCTCAACTAGAAACAAAACAAGTTTTCTGTACAGCGTATAATGCTGTATGAAACTCTCAGCCACGGCCCATGAAACGCTCAGCGGCGGCCCATGAAATTTTCACCCACGGCCCGGTGGTTGACTGCGTTGTTGGCACCTATAGCGGTGCCAGGCCCACGATCATGGCTAACTTTAACCTTAAATAAAATATAAACTACTGAGGCTAGAGGGCTGCAATTTGGTATGTTTGATGATTGGAGGGTGGATGATCAACATACCAATTTACAGCCCTCTAGCCTCAGTAGTTTTTAAGATATGACGGACAGACAAATAGTCATCTCAATAGCTTTCCTTTACAGAAAACTAAAGATCAGTATTGGACGAATCACGAGCTCCTCTTTCAGCCACCAAGCCACAAGAGGAAACGATTAAAAAGACGAAAAGAAAAAAATCACACGAAATGGTAACGAGAAAATAAATTCTCAAGACGTCTGACGAATCTTGAAAAAATCAAGAGCAGCAAAAAAAAAAAAAAAGGTTTCTCTAAGTTTTAAATGTCAGTCAGGTTAAGATTAATGAGAACAAGTCGCTAAGTCCGTTAAGGTTTTCATTTGATCAGCGTCAAGGCAATGGAACCTTTTATTTCGGCGATTGGAGCCAATCGGGCCTTTCGACAACGGTTCCGCGGATCCGGTAATCGTGCATAATTTAACGGGTACGCCGTTCGGTTCGAGATGAGGCGTTTTTGGGATATATATATATATATATATATATATATATATATATATATATATATATATATATATATATATATATATAAATATATATATATATATATATATATATATATATATATATATATATATATATATATATATATATATATATACATACATATAAATATATATATATATATATATATATATATATATATATATATATATATATATATATATATATATATTATGGATGCACATCATTATACAGGAACATGGTCTTAGAAAATATATGTTGAGCCCGGTCCTCGTTAGTATCAGAATAAGAGGCGATCAAGAGAGTCTCATCGTACCTATGTAATTCTACATTGACACAAACGCACTGAGAGAGAGAGAGAGAGAGAGAGAGAGAGAGAGAGAGAGAGAGAGAGAGAGAGAGAGAGAGAGGTGGGGGTTATAAATCCAACGTCATGGACATAGATATACGCACAGTAATCATTACCGAATCGAATACAGAAAGAGAGAGAGAGAGAGAGAGAGAGAGAGAGAGAGAGAGAGAGAGAGAGGGTGGTGGGTGGGCGGGAAGGGTGGGGCGGGGGGGATGGAATCACAGCACCATACAATTCCACAGGTGGAACAGCTCAGTAGTAAAACACCCACCTATCGCGCCCCCAGTGGAGCATAAAAAAATCGGAACAATCAGTAGGTAACTCAGTGCGAAAATGTCACAGTAATATCTACGTGAGTTTATGCATACGATTTAAACAGTTTCAATTAGGAAAATACATAAAATACTAAGAATTACGTTTGGGCATCGCTCGTTATCAAAGGACCGAAATTGAGGTAATAAAACGTGAGAATAATTGGTTATTAACATTATTTCTGTCGCAGCTTTCGGTACAAGCGAACACTATTTTAAGCGAGATGTGGACACCTGTGTTTTTGCTGATTACCTAAATATATATCCCATAAACAAGAGGATGTATGTGATTGTATTACTATAAACATATGAAACGATAGACACAATATATATATATATATATATATATATATATATATATATATATATATATATATATATATATACAATCTACAAAACCAAGAGTACTTTATACATTCTCATAGGCTCGTTTAAGCTTATTTTTTAAGGAGGTCTATATCCTTTCTTGACCGGAGAAGAAAGAACACAGGCCACCTTAAAAATAAGCTTATATACATATGTGTATTTATAATGTATATATATATATACATATACACATACATAAATGTTCTCATAATTCGTAGCCACGCACACACACACATATGAGCGATATTTTCGGCTGGATTCAAAACTAATTCGCGCTGAATTTCCTCAACAAAAGTTTTGAAAACAATTTTCTTCGGTTGATGATAAGACATAAATAAATATAAGGAAAAAATTCCACAAAAAAAAAAAAAACGAGCCGCTTCAGTGAAGAAGTTAAACGAGCCGCTTCAGTGAAGAAGTTATAAATTGGATCTCCTCAAACAAAATGTGTAACAAAACGAGTCTCCTCGTTCGGAGATAATGAAAAAGGAAATAAAAAAACGAGTCTCTTCAATGAATGGATAAAAACAACGAGTTTCTTCAGGGGAGAAGGGATACAAAAATGAATCCCTTCGATGAAGAACTGATACAAAACGAGTCTCTTTAATGATGAATTGATATAAAAACGAGCCTCTTCAATAGAGAGGGGATGCGACGAGTCTCTTCAACGAAGAGGGGATACAACAACGAGTGTCTTGAAATGCAGAGGGGATGCAAAAACAAGTCTCTTCAACGAAGAGGGGATACAACAACGAGTGTCTTGAAATGAAGAGGGGATGCAAAAACAAGTCTCTTCAACGAATAGAGATACAACAACGAGTGTCTTGAAATGAAGAGGGGATACAACAACGAGTCTCATCAAATGGCGAGGGGATACAACAACGAGTCTCTTCGATGAAGAACGTATACAAAATCGAGTCCCTTCAATGACGAAGGGATAGAAAAACAAGTCTCTTCAACGAAGAGGGGATACAAAACGAGTCTCTTCAGTGGAGAAGGGACACGACAACGAGTCTCTTCAACGAAGAGGGGATACAAACACGATGGGGATACAACAACGAGTTTCTCAACGTAATAAGAAAATGCTATCAACAACAGGCGCCGAGCAAACCAGAAGAGAAAAAGGTTTTGAATATGTGATGCGACAGGGGTTGGAGGTTGGAGGAAGTGGAGGAGGAGGAGGAGGTTGGTGGAGGTGGCTTAGGATGAGGGATGCCCCTCCTCCTCCAGGAGGAGGAGGAGGAGGTGGCAGAGAAGGCTTCGTCCCTGGGGACCTACCATCCTTCCTTCCCTCACTCTTTCCTTCTATTTTTTTTTTTTTACCAGCTAAGTGACACAGGT
>NC_089767.1:43394508-43399508 GCF_040412425.1 Macrobrachium rosenbergii | reverse complement strand
TCCTCTTCCTCCTCCTCCTCCTCAACCTTCAACTCAACATCTGACTCCTGTTCCTTCCTCTTCCTTCGATTTAAAATCGACCCCCTACCATCTTTTCCTACTTCAACATTCTCTCCTTTCAACTCAACCTCATTCAACCCCACCATTATCACCAACACCACCACCAGTACCATCACCTCCTTCTCCACCACCTCCTCCTCCTCCATAACTCGAAACTAAGTCATTAATTCCCTGGGGCGTATTCAAACAAAGGTCCAAAGTTCAACACCCCAACATGAGTCCCATACCCAGCGTTTAAACATTCCCCGGGGGGAGAGAGAGAGAGAGAGAGAGAGAGAGAGAGAGAGAGAGAGAGAGAGAGAGAGAGAGAGATGGAGACTTGGGGGTGGAGGGGGGGGGTTCTGGGGGAGGGAGGGGAGTAGGGAAGACCTGTAGGAGGAAAGGGAGGGGGTGTGGATAAGGGGTAGGGGCATTATAGCAGAAAGGGCATAGGGACACAATATGATTCACGAATATCCCAAGGGTATAAAAATACTTGTAGTTAAAAAAAAAAAAAAACAGAAGTAATGGAGATTCGCCAGTTTATAAAAATACTTAGTAACTGAAAAAAAAATGAAATAGCAGAAATAAAAGCAAATAAAAGGAAGAATAGTTTTGGTGTTATGCATATCATAAATTTAAAAAGTAAGATAAATACTAAATAAGAGATACGACGAATTAATGAAGATATGAAAAGTGTAAATAAACAAGAAATATAAGAAATAAAAATAATGAAAAAAAATCATAAGCAGAACAGAAGATATGAAAAGTATCAACAAACACTAAATATATAAAAATAATAAGAATGAAAAAATATGATAAATAGAAGAAAAGAAGATATGAAAAGTATCAACAAACACGAAATATCAAAAATAATAATGAAAAAATCTTACAAACTGAAAAAAAGAAGATACGAAAAGTATCAAAAAACACTAAATATAAAAATTAATAATGAAAAAATCTAACAAATAGAAGAAAAGAAGATATGAAAAGTATCAATAAACACGAAACACCAAAATTCAAAATAATAAAAAAAAAAATCATATAACTACAACATAGAAACCTGAAATACAGAACAAATCAATTCCACCTGTGCTTGTTTGAAAAAAAAAAAGGGAAGATTCATTACGTGCAACCTCAGCAAGATTTATTTCTAAAATGATGACAGACACACACACACCTTTCTTTTCTTCCTTCCTTGCGTGACCGTGCACCCGAGGGCACGTTCATGATTATGCGGTAATACGAACAGGATAATTATGGCGTTTATCACTGCACACGAAAATGAACTACAGATCGCGGTACTGTAGTGAGCTCGTTTGCAATGGCCCCGATTTTCTATCTATCTATCTATTTGTTTATTTATTTCAGTTTATGCCAGTGCCCATGGTTAGTTCTCTCTCTCTCTCTATTCCTGTGTTTTTTTTGTAATGCCCTAAGTTCGTTCTCTCTCTCTCTCTCTCTCTCTCTCTCTCTCTCTCTCTCTCTATACATCTCAGTTTATACCAATGCTCATTATTAGTTATCTCCATTCTCTATTGTTTTTTAATACCAAAAGATTCTCTCTCTCTCTCTCTCTCTCTCTCTCTCTCTCTCTCTCTCTCTCTCTCTCTCTCAGGAAGAGTAGAGAAACCAATTAGCAATATCTTTGGCAGAATAATATACAAAACAAAAATTGCAGAGATGATAAAGTTACCTGAGCAAAACACAAGCCCAGTGTAAATAAGTTATCAATCTGATGGTTTATGAGAGAGAGAGAGAGAGAGAGAGAGAGAGAGAGAGAGAGAGAGAGAGAGAGAGAGAGAGAGAGAGAGAGAGAGAGAGTCTCTAATGACCCTAAAGGAAATCAACGTATTCAATTACTTTATAAAATTATTTATAATATATATATATATATATATATATATATATATATATATATATATATATATATATATATATATATATATATATATATATATATATATACATACACAAATATATATATGTATATATATATGTATATATACGTATACATACAAGTTTGATCATCATTTATACAGAGAAGCAACAACGACAAACAAGTAAAACGCGCCGACGTTTCTTCGGCGCAATCGAGTTTTCTGTACATCGTATAATGCTGAATGAAAATCTCAGCCACGGCCCATGAAACTGTCAGCCGCACCCAAAGAAACTTTCACCCACGGCCCGGTGGTGACCTGTGTTGTCGGCACGTATAGCAGTGCCAGACGCACGATCATAGCTAACTTTAACCTTGAATAAAATGAAAACTACTGAGGCTAGAGGGCTGCAATTTGGTATGTTTGATGACTGGAGGGTGGATGATCAACATACCAATTTGCAACCTTCTACCCTTAGCAATTTTTAAGATCTGAGGGAGGACGGAAAAAGTCTCAATAAGTTTTCTTTTACGGAAAACTAAAAAGAGACTGACAGCAAAAGAAACAGCGTTCCAACAACAACGGCTAAAAGCGCACGACGTTATTTCCAAGGCACAGAAACGCTTTCAATAACGGTGCCAAGTCACACGTTGCATGCAAAGCTCGCGATCAACATTGCATAAAAAGTGCCAATGCGATTAACTGTATTGTCCACGTTACCAATATGTTACACCACCCCCAACCCCCACCCACCTCGCCACGCCTCTCTCTCTCTCTCTCTCTCTCTCTCTCTCTCTCGTATCCCATAAAAGAAAAGATAGAATCACACAGGTTATTGTCTTGTAAGCCGGTAATTATATGTTATTATAGTGACACAGCAAGCTGATAGCATGTTCTTCTACACTCTCTCTCTCTCTCTCTCTCTCTCTCTCTTTTTTACTTCACTGTCTTCCGCTTTTATTGCAAAAAGGGAATAGAGATATACGAAGGAACGGGGAAATAAGCAGCTATAATAACAGCAGTGCGGTAATGTACAAGGCGTGTTACGCATTTGAAGAAATTGCCACCGTTAAGTCACTATCTGAAGAAAAGGTCATTGTAGACTTTCAAATATAAAATATATAAAATATCAACACGCAAAATCAATTTCAAGACCTTACTGAATGGAATACACAGAAACGTTTGTTATGAGCTGAACCAAATTCCTTGTACAAAATTATATCATTCAAAACGATCTGTTCTTGCAGCGTTCTTGGTTGCACTGGGTCTTTGTCGTTTAACGTCGTCTTGAAATGCAGACAAGTGCTCATAACTTCCCAAAAAATAAAGCAAGGTTTATGTTGTGAACTGATTTCATATATTGTGTTTTTAATTCTCCTAATAATCCTACAATTATGAGGTACAGCCGTCGGAATGGAAATGGAAGGGAATATAGAATTTAGTCCAAAGGCCAAGAGCTGGGACCTATGAGGTCATTCAGCGCCGAAAGTAAGGCATTTAAATGTGTTTTTGGGTAACACAATTACGTGGGAAATCCGTTTGTGGCAAGTGTGGCCTTTCTGGGAAGTAAAAGCATTTACATGCCTCTTGGTGAAACAATTATGTAGGGAAGTCACTGGCTGCAGGTAAGGAATCTGAAGGAAGTCAAGCATTTAAATGCCTCTTGGTGAAACAATTAGGTAGGAAAGTCATTGGCTGCAAGTAAGGAATCTGAAGGAAGTCAAGCATTTAAATGCCTCTTGGTGAAACAATTAGGTAGGAGAGTCATTGGCTGCAGGTAAGGAATTTGAAGGAAGTCAAGCATTTAAATGCCTCTTGGTGAAACAATTAGGTAGGAAAGTCATTGGCTGCAGGTAAGGAATCTGAAGGAAGTCAAGCATTTAAATGCCTCTTGGTGAAACAATTAGGTAGGAAAGTCATTGGCTGCAGGTAAGGAATCTGAAGGAAGTCAAGCATTTAAATGCCTCTTGGTGAAACAATTATGTAGGAAAGTCATTGGCTGCAGGTAAGGAATCTGAAGGAAGTCAAGCATTTAAATGCCTCCTGGTGAAACAATTATGTACGAAAGTCATTGGCTGCAAGTAAGGAATCTGAAGGAAGTCAAGCATTTAAATGCTTCTTTGAGTAAATTCAGTTATGTGGGAAAGCATTTGTGACTTATGGGCGAATATGAGAGGACTTATTGGGGTAAAGATATTATTGAAAGGGAAGACATCTGTATGTACCCTTCATGAGGATCACCTGCGCGCGAGGGAAAGTTTAATTGATGTGGGGAAACGTAAATAAGTTACGCAAGTGCGCTAGTGAACGCGCTTCTTTCATACCTGAACTTGTTTGAGTCTTAAATTTGTTACGTCCAAGTGAACGCGGCCACTCCTACCCTTTGCTCTTCCTCACGCCCTCCAATCTACACCTCACTCACCTCCCCTCACTCCCTCCCTCCTACCAGCTGATGGTCTCTCTCTCTCTCTCTCTCTCTCTCTCTCTCTCTCTCTCTCTCTCTCCTTTCTTTTCTCGACTTTGCGTGTGTAGCAGTTCTTAAGAGAAGACAAAAATCGATACGGAAGGGGGAAAAATAAACGAGGAGTTTTCTTAAATGATCGATTGGAGGCCATTAGATAAACGTGTCAATGGACGCTGAAGCGAGAGCTGCATGATTTAGGGTCACTTTCCCTCACACACATTTCTCTCTCTCTCTCTCTCTCTCTCTCTCTCTCTCTCTCTCTCTCTCTCTCTCTCTCTCTCTCTCGTGGTTGGAACCCTCGGAAAAATTCCGTCTCTCGTAGTTAGAACTCTCGGAATTGCTCTTCCTTTCTCTCCCTCTCTCTCGAGTTGGGAACCATCGGAAAAATTCTCTCTCTCTCTCTCTCTCTCTCTCTCTCTCTCTCTCTCTCTCTCTCTCGTAGCTGGAAACCTCGGAAAAATTTTGTTTCTCTCTCTCGCAGTTGGAACCCACGAAAAACTCTCTCTCTCTTTTACTCTGCCAATGATTCAGTACTTGGGGATGTTTTTCTGCGGAAATCTATCAGCAATTGTTAATCTTTTTTTTTTTTTTTTGAGAACTGCTTCTGTGACGTCTGG
>NC_089767.1:43382008-43384508 GCF_040412425.1 Macrobrachium rosenbergii | reverse complement strand
CGGTTAAGGTTAGCCATAATCGTGCTTCTGGCAACGATATAGGATAGGCCACCACCGGGCCGTAGTTAAAGTTTCATGGGTAGCGGCTCATAAAGCATAACACCGAGACCACCGAAAGATAGATTTATTTTCTGTGGCCTTGATTACACGTTGTAGCGGCTGTACAGAAAACTCGATTGCGCCGAAGAAACTTCGGCGCATTTCTTACTTGTTTACTCAACGACAATAAAATACGACAATATTCACTCGAAAATGTGGTCTTAGACTAAAAAAACGTTTTTATTACAAAATGTTATGTTAAAAAAATTACATAAATATAAAACGGATATAATCAATATATTTCTTTTCCAAAATATCTAATCTAAATATACAACTGCTTTATTTTCATATCAATACATTTGTTGCAATCTAAAGGTGAATAATATATTACTCACTTAAATATTTAACCAAAAATGACATTTTCCATAAATGGAACGGAATGGAATACAAGATTTAGGACAAACGCCAAGCACTGGGACCTATGAGGTCATTCAGAGCTGAAAGCGAAACTGAGAGTGAAAAAAAAGGTTTGCAAGGTGTAACGGGAGGAAAACCTCAAAGTCGCACTATGAAACAAATGATAGAGAAGGTTGACGAAATTTCAGATGGAAGAAGGAGAACATGAACAGAGGTACAGTAAAATAAAATGCAAGGGAATGCAGCCAAGGGCCGAGGGGAATGTGCAAAGAACCTCGAGTAAAAAGTCTATTTAAACCCAGCAGCATTTACTTAGTTCATTAACATCGAAGAGTAATCCGCTTTGTGCGAGAAATACATTTGATAAATATCACTTAGCTGATCATTAAGTAATTCCATCCCGGCTCGTTAAGGCTAATAATTTCCCTAAACGGTCGGTGCTAATTTCAAATTTGTTGGGCGGAATTAGATGGTTATAAATATACCTTGTTACAGTCATTTCTTTATGATTTATGATGATTTTCTGGTATATTCTACGGCCATTCTATCCGGCATGCATGCATATATATAGTCAGTACATGTGCTCTCTCTCTCTAAATATATATATATATATATAATATATATATATATATATATATATATATATATATTATATATATATATATATATATATATATATATATATATATATATATATATATATATATATATATATATATACATACATACATACATACATATATATAAATATAATTTGTATGTATACATATTTATGTAAGTATTTCCTTTCAATGGAAATACCTACAGAATATTTTTTATCTTTGTATATATATAATATTTTTTTTTTTGTATATATAGCATAGTTTCGTACTGCTCTTTCATAGCGATTATTGACGGTGTTGTCGCATCAGAGTTAATAGAGTACAAATGAGGTCCAATTGATACTAATTGTATACTAATTGTATATATATATATATATATATATATATATATATATATATATATATATATATATACATACATACATACATACATACATAAAGGTAAATCAAAAACAAAGGGGCAGTATTACAGAACGACCTCATTCCTGGAAAAAACGACGGCCATAAAAGCTCGTTGCTGGAATCCAGTACCCTTGTTATCGCTTTATAATCTCATGAGAGTAAATAAATATTTCATTCAAGTTATCACCATATTTCTGAGCTCAAATTCCCACACCACACAAGTAGTTTGAAGGATGCTGTACCGATCCTAATCCCGTAGTAGAAGGATGTTCATTTTTCCGTTCCTTCAAAAGATATCGCATCGTATTTCTTCATCTCACAGGACGTCAGAGTTTCACGTTACTTCAAAGGAAGTGCTAGATCAGTCACAGTCCTTTTCCTCGAAGGATGTCATGGTATCCTTCGCCTCGAGTCCTTCGGTACAAGAATTATGTCCCTTCTGTTCGTAGGAGGTCAAAGTTTCATGTTATTTCAAAGGATGTTTTAGAGCTCTGTACTTTCATCCTTAAGGGTGACCTGCTGTCACATTCCTTCATCTTGAAGGATGTCGCGGTATCCTACTCCTTGAATCCTTTGATACGAGAATTTTGTCCATTCTGTTCGTAGGATGTCAAAGATTCATATTACTTCAAAGGACGTGTTAGAGCTCTGTACTTGCACCCTTAAGGATGACCTGCTGTCAAATTCCTTCATCTTGAAGGATGTCACAGTGTCCTTCAACTTAGCACAAGAACGCAGTGTGTCCTTGGAGGATGTCATAGGATTATGTCACTTTTCTTCGTAGGCCTTCAAAGTTTCGGGTTTCGCCATATCTGCCCTAAAATGGTTCCTTCGAAACGCCATAGGCTATCTGCCCTAAAATGGTTCCAGAATGATTTTTCAATGCTTTAACCATTTGCAGTATCTGCAAAATTTTCGAAATTGAGATAAATTGAGATATACCACCTACTGGGCTGCAAACCAGTAGTAAGGCAAGGGAGAATCTACCATTTTTCTCAGCTTTGTATTTTTGCAGAAAGTCTTCCATTTTAGGGCCAATC
>NC_089767.1:43332008-43377008 GCF_040412425.1 Macrobrachium rosenbergii | reverse complement strand
GAGAGCCAAATGCAAGTGGGGGTCAGTAGTGGCTGACCAGAACGTGATGTGTGAGAGAGAGAGAGAGAGAGAGAGAGAGAGAGAGAGAGAGAGAGAGAGAGAGTGTATTGTATTTAGATGTATGTATGTATTCGGTATATACACACACGATTCGACGATTAGGGGTTGGAGACATTTATGCGCAAGATGTATATATATGTATGTATGTATGTATATATATGTGTATATATATGTATATATATAAATTTCTGACTCACATCAGGATCGAACCCAGGTCTTTCAATAAAAGATCTGGGTTCGATCCTGATGTGAGTCAGAAATTTATTTTTGTTCCACACGTGATTGTGTGTTGATTATTTCTATATGTATATATGTATATGTATATATACAGTATACATATATGTATATAAGGCAGTAACAGCTGTTTTATTTCTCTGGAGCCCCCTCCTGATAAGGGAAGCGTCCCAAAGTTTAAAAGAAAAAATAATATTTAATTATTTCTCTACATGCATACAGAAAACCATATCATTCCCCCTACCAAATTAGCCGCAGTGTTCCCCAAATCCTAAACGGGAGAGAGAGAGAGAGAGAGAGAGAGAGAGAGAGAGAGAGAGAGAGAGAGAGAGAGAGAGAGAGAGAGAGAGGAATTTAATCGTCATCACCACCAACACACATAAACACAGGAGCTTAATTCGGCTCCCTGGACCTGTCGAATACACCTGGCCAACTCATGTATCTGATTCTGACATCCGCAGCAGTTGCTTGCTTGCTCTGAACAAACACACGGGGCCCTGATTGCCCGGCAGTAAGAAGGGCCGGGGAAATTGCCTTCATGTTTGCTTGCTAAAAAATGGAAAAGACACTTCGTGCGCGGTACTTCGTTGTTTTCAACATCAGTGGAATTCTTTTGTGCTTCTTTTTTTGGGAAGCGTGCCTCTTATTGACAGATTTTGTTTGCCCATTGTTTGGTCTTTGGTTGGACTGTTCCTTGAGAGAGAGAGAGAGAGAGAGAGAGAGAGAGAGAGAGAGAGAGAGAGAGAGAGAGAGAGAGAGTCTTAGGCGAAAAATATTAGGATATACAAGAGGGCAAAAGAAATAGTTTCTCTACATGTGTCAACTTATATATATATATATATATATATATATATATATATATATATATATATATATATATATACATATATATATATATACATATATATATATATATATACATACAGGACAATAATACCTTTAAACCTAAACGAACTCTGACCTTTATCCTGTGAATGCTTAATCATCCACTGTACTTTCGGGTACGACCAGAGGGGCATTTCTGACTGTAAATAAGATAGGTGTCCTTCCTCTCCTTGCTCGACAACTCCCCTTTCACGACATTACTGCCGTTTGCTTTTCATTACTTATTCTAGTGATAACAGGAAAATGTATCATAGAGCTTTCTGTGTACGGCTTTGCAGAAAAGGGTTATTGTTTTAACGCAGTCTAAAATGTGCAGCTATTAAACAATGCTGGTGTATTCAAAGGGAACAAAGAATACTGAAGGCGATGGGGGTACCTCATTCAGTATATGTATATATATATATATATATATATATATATATATATATATATATATATATATATATATATATATATATATATATATATAGAATCTACTGGTCACTTTTTACCAGTTAAGAGGACATTGTGGCTATTAAAGTATATGCATGTTTATGAATTTACATAAAAATATTTTTTACTCGATTGAAATAAATGTAATTTACAAAACAATTTATGAAAAAAATTCAGTACTTCTTCATGTTGGGGGGAATTGTGAAAGCGGTTACCCAACCCAAAAGACTTGTAGAAGGGTCTATATTCACACTGAACTAAATTGAATAGAGAATTTAGGCCAAAGGCCAAGCACTGAGGCCACTGAGGTCATTCAGCGCTGAAACGGAAATTGACAGTAAAAGGTTTGAAAGGTGTAACAGGAGGAAAATCTCGCAGTTGCACTATGAATCAATTGTTAGGAGAGGGTGGAAAGTAAGATGGAAGAAAGAGAATATGAAAGGAGGTACAGTAAAAGGAACGAAAGGGGTTGTAGCTAGAGGCCCAAGGCACGCTGCAAAGAACCTTAAGTAATGCCTACAGTGAGATGAATTTCTTAACCCTTGGACTGATTCTTTTTTAACAGTACATTGGAGACCTTGACCTTTACTTCGGGTTACAGAGCGCTCTGTAAGCAAGAACCCGTGCTGGCATATAGCCAGATCAATCGAAAACAATAACAACAGACCTATGCTTCAGTGAAATCAGAGCTTTAGGGTAGTCAAACGATTCTTGGGGAAGGATACATTATGATTTTAGTTATGACGACTCATGGGATAACTGTAGATATATGAAGAGGTCGAGTTTAAATGCCTTTTGGGCAGTCTTAGGATATTGGATTAAACTTGGGCATGGGGTAAATGGGCTAAAATGAGCTCTGAGTGCTCTCTCCCTCTCCCTCTCTCTCTCTCTCTTTCTCTCCACTCCTTTCCATGATAAATGCATCAAAGGCTTTTCACCTTGTTGTTATTTGATGGTTAACCTAAGCTGGCCTTTTGCCACAAGAGAATCTCCCTCCTGTATGCAGCTCGTAACCTCTGGATTATGACTAAGCTAAATGCCTTTAAAAGGCAAACATTGGATACAAATCTATAAATCCACTCCCGCCCACGACTAAGCAAACACAACCAGATATAGATACTCGGATTCATCCACAAAAATGTCTTTTGGAGTTTTGGTGATTTATTTACACTTGCATCTGCTGGAGTCTTTGTATTTACACTGCAGGAGGAATAAAAGGACTGCTGTAAGACTTTCCCAAAACGGGGATGGAAAATAACGCAAAATGACTACAAAAGATAAAAAGGATCTGAAGTAAAAGGGTAGGAACATGACAACATATAATTTATATATATATATATATATATATATATATATATATATATATATATATATATATATATATATATATATATATATATATATATATATATATATGCATATACATATACATACACATATGCTGCTGCAGTCTCGAAACATATGAGCTTTCTAGAGAGATTCTAAAACAGGAGCAACGTTGGGATTCAATAAACGTGGAGGAGTCTATTTTTAGAAAGGCATCCACAGTCCCACACCCTAATGCCCCTCCCTCTCAGATCCACCTCTCTCTCTCTCTCTCTCTCTCTCTCTCTCTCTCTCTCTCTTCCCTCCCCCACCCCCCTTTAACCCTTCCATCCCTCTACTAGCAAAAGAGCCACTCCCACTCACCTCCTACGCTATTTGCCATCGTTGTCATGGAAACCGAAAAGTGAGAGAGAGAGAGAGAGAGAGAGAGAGAGAGAGAGAGAAAGAGAGAGAGAGAAAGAGGGAGAGGGAGAGAGAGAGAGAGAAAGAGGGAGATGGATATTTCAACTTTCAGTGCATCCCAATTAGGTTCTGTTGAAATGAACCCCGCAAATGTTGCTAAGCCTTCGTATGAGAACATTTAAGCCAATTAAAACAGGGTGAAACATTTAAGGCTAATAAAATTAAACTGCAGTGTGGGAATAATAACAAAAAAATGGAGAGACAGAGGAAAAAAAAGAGAAAATGAACATAGAAAGAAAAAGAAATTAAACATAGAAAGATGGTAATAATATGATCTGAAACAAAAAATGAGTTTTAAAGGGACACCAATCCATTATTTTATTGAACAGTACTTTTTTTTACTTTCGTGACAGTAATTCATTCACATCAATTCCAGCACCCTAGTCCTTACATTCCCACTCTGCATGATTCATTAGAAGCATTAGTGTCACAGTAAATAATAGGAATAGGATTCCAATTATCATCGCTGTGATCTGGAATCAAACAAGGACTTATCGAAAGGTTATTTTTCATATCTTCACATTCCTCTCCTGGTAATGGATCATCAAAGCGGCCATTCCAGTTGAGAGGGAGAGGACGTTTCACGATCTCTCTCTCTCTCTCTCTAAAAAAAGCTGTCATACTTCACACTATGAAATTTCACCGTCATGTGCCATGGAGTAGTGTGGAATCTCTCTCTCTCTCTCTCTCTTTAACAAAAGCTGTTATATTTCACACTATGAAATTTCACCGTCATGTGCCATGGAGCAGTATGGAATCTCTCTCTCTCTCTCTCTCTCTCTCTCTCTCTCTCTCTCTCTCTCTCTCTCATGTCTGTCTAAAATCTCTCAATACGATTCTTCTCTCTCTCTATTGATCTATATATATATATATATATATATATATATATATATATATATATATATATATATATATATATATAGAATATATAAAATATATATTACACACAATTATACATATATATATATATATATATGTACACAAACACTTCATTGTCTGGTTTTGCTTCTAAAAGCCATGTTGGAAGCAATGCTCTTACGACATAAACCCTTTCATATCGAAGTACTCATAACAGTACAACAAAATAGACTTTGCAAAATCGGAATCTTTGAAGTTTTATCTGAAAGAATATTATGGATACTGCCACGCTTTATATATATACATCTATATATATACATATTTATATATGTATATATATACATATGTATATACTGTATATATACACGCATGCCCAGACACACGCAGTATATAGCATTAATAAATGAAAACGTATGACCTTATAAATTTAAAATGAGCTTTCATTTTGTTTCATACCATGTATATTTAAAATTAAAAAAAGACGAGTAAATCCCCACCCAACAAAAAATCAGATAGAGTTACGTAAAGGACTTCAATCGCTTCTCAGGAGGGCATTCTTGGATAGCCACTGCCGTCCCGTTGAAAGCTCTGGTAAAAAAAAAACACCGGGATCTTAAAGACTATTTTTCAAGGTAACGACGTAGGTTCGTGGCCTCTGGCGCATCGAAGACTTAACTGAACAGAGAGAGAGAGAGAGAGAGAGAGAGAGAGAGAGAGAGAGAGAGAGAGAGAGTACCTCCCGATTCATTCAGTACCACGGCAGACGCCTCAGAGTTGTTTCGTAAGAGTACCGAGCTTTGAGAGACGGAAAGGTACGCTCCTTGATCAAAGAAGTTCATATCACTAATGCGCCGTGGGAAGACATGCTTGTGATTTACATATATATATATATATATATATATATATATATATATATATATATATATATATATATATATATATTCATATATATATATATATATATATATATATATATATATATATATATATATATATATATATATATATTCATATATATATATATATTAAAATAAAACAAACACCCGGATCTAATTTGAAAACGAGAGCTGTCAAAGACGAAATATTTAGAAATAAAAATCACTGCAAAAATATTCGCAATAGAAACAATATTCCGTAATTATCCCAAGACCCTTCGAAGAAAAAAAAAAACAATAATTTACCTGTTACTGGACTACAGATAAGGTCACCTGCGGTCATACTTCCTGCTGAGAACAGATGACTTATCTAGATACAGGTTTACCTCAAGTACACTTGAACAATGGTAATGGAAAAATGTACCTACGTTACTTACCTATAAGAGGAGTAGAGTAGACACTGTCTTCCTTTATAAAATAGTCAAGAAATAATGGGGTACATAATACTTTAGCTGGGCACGTTGTTATTTCCGTAAGCCCAAGTCGGAATTCATCTCAGCCTACGCCTTTCTGAAACAGCTCTCCCTTATTTGAAACTACTTACACATCCTCTATTATTATTTCGTTCTCGATCATGTTAATCAAGCAACACACCTCTACATACCCACTTACCTAGTTATTTAACGTCCTGTCGGCATATATTATATTAAAAAAAAACTGAAAATATTCACAAAATCAAGATTATCCCCCATCGCAGCCAACACCCAGATCGCCTCAGGTCCAGGTGGCGAGGGAGCGACAAATCATTACTATCGTCACTTACCAAGACAGGGATTTTCGTGGGTCCTGTTGTAGGTCTCCATGCAGGACTCCTGCTCGGCGTCGCCCTTCCTCAGGATGCTGTAGGAGTGGGACGTGTCTATGGAGTACTGTCTGGAGGCTAAGGAACGCATCGACGACTGGGAAGTGCAGACGCACCCGAAGAGCGGACTCTGACGGATCTTGTTCCAGCTTTCCATGCATTTCTCACTGGAAGAAGAAGAGGAGGGTCAGAGATTATACAGGTGACAGACAAAAAGAATAGACCAGATTACCGTACAGTCATATCCATGAGAAAGGAAGAAGAGGATTAGGAACTCGGTATTATTATATAAACAAGATACATTTGAGTGAGGCCAAAAAAATCCCATATTACTGTACATCAATACTGCCCTAAAATGGAAAACTGCAGTATCTGCAAAACTTTCGAAATTGAAATATGCAACCTATTGGGGTCGTGAAACACTAATACACAAGTTACTGCCGTTTCACAATGATTCTTCAATGCTTTATTTAGGGGGCCCCATTTGCAATATCTGCAAAATCAGTAGTAAGACAAGGGAAAACTGCAGTATCTACCAATTTTCTCAGTTTTGTATTTTTGCAGACACAGCAGTCTTCCATTTTAGGGCAGAATAGTCCTCCTCTTGTTAGGTTTACTGACTACGGAAATCTCTCCCCACTTCCGTATTCCCCGTTTCCTACAATCGTCCTCTCTCCCAGAGGCGGATCTATTGCTGTCCTACTGGTTAAGCTGAACTGTAACTTTTCTTTCTCTCTATTTTCTTTGTCATGTTTAGGTTAGATAAGGCTATACCCCGACAAATATGGTTACATGGTTATGGATTATGGTTATAGGTTATGTTAAACATTATAACCATTATATTTATGAGAACTGAATAAACGTATATCAATCTTCCTTGTTGTTGGAGGAGACTGGAAAAGACTGCGTCACATAACCACAAAGATGAAATCAAACATTTCAAAAGGCTTTCACTAGTTTCTGCAGCCTCTCCTCATTATCCCCAATCAGTATTATCCCTTTTCCATGAATTAAAAATATCGGATCTTTCCTAGGTAGCGGCCCCCAAGGGATTTAACCCAGTGTGTATCCACCTTTGCGGCGTGTTTAGCTGTTTAGTACAAACCCGTTGGGGATGACCATAAAAACATAAACAAAAAGCTGTAAATATCATAAAGATAATGACCCCCAAGAAATATTATTCCTAGATAACGACCCCAGAACCAAAATATCCAACAGCCACGCAGACATAACACTCACTTGTCTTGCACGAAACATTATAAACAAGGCGCTTCGCTTCCACAATTAAAACTTCTCTTTGCTCTCGACAACTTGCGAGTTTAAACCATACGTCCCCAACACCCTTCACATTGCATCTCTGCCCGTTCTGTCAGAAGCTTTCTCTGTCTGTCTGTCTGTCTGTCGTTCTGTCTAAACAGGTACAATGGAGGAGGACATGGCCGTTTACATAATACAAAAGGAAGGGCGGGAGAGGGTCATATACCGGGTAGTGTCTCGACCCCTCGCGAATAATAAAGGGGCGGAGATATTACCCGGAATATGACGCTTCTTTCGTTACCCATTTTGTTTTATTAATAGAGGTATGGTGTTCTTATATATATTTGTTTTATTAATATATATATATATATAATATATATATATATATATATATATATATATATATATATATATATATATATATATATATATATATATATATATATTCATATATTCAAAACGGAAATTGACAGTAAAAGGCTTGAAAGGTGTACCAGGAAGAAAACCTCTCAGTTGCACTACGAATCAATTGCTAGGAGAGGGTTGGGGAGAGTAAGATGGAAGAAAGAGAATAAGAAAGGAGGTACAGTAAAAGGAACGAAAAGGGTTGCAGCTAGGGGCCCTAAGGAAGGCACGCTGCAAAGAGCCTTTAAGTAATGCCTACAGTAACCACCCTCCCCCTCTTTACGGGGTGACTTCTTCACGAACTCGGGAGAAAAAGAAGAAGATTATAACCGCCAAATGAACTTTCGCCTCGCCCGGAACGCGACGCCCACACATACGAACGCAGCCCAGTTATCCGCGTTTCCTATTCCCCACCCTCATCAAAATCCTTCTCCGAGCCCCCAGTACCGAATGCAATTAGACAGGCATTCCCCGCCCCCCCAACCCACCCACCTCAGGGGACGCCTATGTAATCTCCCACACCCTGTCAGCTCCCCTGGAGGATCGGCCTAAAGTGTGGTGGGAAGGACATTAGCGTGTGAGAAGAGCAGGCCGGAGCGAAGAAGTCACGTTCACATGCCTCCTCTCTTCCCCGACGGAAAACTGATGGCGTGGCGTTTCTCTCGAATATCGTGGGAAATGGTGAACACACTGTTACAGGAATTATACAGGAAGTACTGTAAGACAATGCCTTTTCCTCAGAAGGGACACTTCTGCGTATTTAGTTTTCTGGAAAAGAACACTATCTTTGTCTGTCCGTCCGCACTTTTTTCTGTCCGCCCTCAGATCTTAAAAACTACTGAGGCTAGACGGCTGTAAATTGGTATGTTGATCATCCACCCTCCAATCATCGAACATACCAAAGTGCAGCCCTCTAGCCTCAGCATTTTTTATTTTATTCAGGGTTAAAGTTAGCCATAATCGTGCGTCTGGCAACGATATATGCCAGGCCACCACCGGGGGGTGGTTAAAGTTTCACGGACGGCGGCTCATGCCGAAAAATAGAACTATTTTCGTTGGCCTTGATTATACGCTGTAGCGGATGTACAGAAAACTCGACTGCGCCGAAGAAACTTCGGAGCATTTTTCACTTGTTTACTTATTATTTCCGGTCACAGTATAGTGATGCACCATAGATCGAAAGTAACGATGTTCACATTCAATATAACATCGTCATTACCGTGTTATTATATTTCTATGCCTTTTTTATATTAAAAACCCATTAGAGAACATATGTGAGAACTTCCAGTCACAACACGGCACATAATAAAATCACACCCCGTTTCCCATTTGTTGTATCTATTTTCACGTCTGCAAAGTTACATAACATTTCAAGCAATTATTTTTAATTACCTCTCGAGACAGAATGGTCATCGAATGGTCAGTGGACCCACTTACGTAACTCTCGCGTCGCAGCTGTTGAGAATATATATATATATATATATATATATATATATATATATATATATATATATATATATATATATATATATATGTGTGTGTGTGTGTGTGTGTGTGTGTGTGTGTGTGTGTGTGTGTGTGTGTGTGTGTGTGAGAGCAGACATGAAAAATTTGTGACTGCTGACAAAAGAAATTAACAAATATATAAAGGTCATTTTCATTTGACTGTGAGGGATTGAAAATATCATTCTGCTATTACTAGTCTATTTTGTTTCAGTCGTAAGTATGTCAGAATCATATTTAATTTTGATTTCTAGCGAATAATTACACTACAACATTTGTTTTCAAGGTGTACAGGAAACGAATTCGTCTCACGAACAGAAGAGCATTTACATATATATATATATATATATATATACACACACACACACATATATATATATATATATATATTCATATATATACTGTATATACTCATATATATATATATATATATATATATATATATATATATATATATATATATATATATGTATATATATTGTACACACACACATATATAAATTTATCACATCAACGTGACTCATATACAAGCTTTAAGCTACAAACATCCCTTAATATCTAATTCGCTTGATGGCCGTGTGGTTTAATGCGCGTCACTGTAGTCCTCAGTTTTTGTGTTCCGTGGTTCTGGTAACATATATGAAAATATATTATTTCGAGGTAGAGCGAATTAGATATTAAAGGACGTTTGCACTGTAATGCTGACATATATATATATATATATATATATATATATATATATATATATATATATATATATATATATATATATATATATATATATATATATATATATATATATATATATATATATATAATTATATATATATATATATATATACTATATATATATATATAAAATATATATATATATAACATTTCTATATAAAACAGATAAGAACGTCATTGGCCTTCGCACAAAAAAAAAATTATAACGAACAAATCAAGTTTCTCTTTTTACCAACTTTTTATAATGTCCGCGATTACGCTCCCTGCAGGGCGCTGTTAAATGTAAGACTTGGATTGTTAATTAGTCTCTATAGCCCCATTACGCTCGGTTAAGGACCCCATGTAAGCACTTGTGAGAGACGTATATGTCTTATGTTCTCGCGCCTGTGTCAGTCCCACAAACAAACAAACATCCACGGACAGGTTATTTACAGGTCATTTACACGTTATTTACACGACAGGAGACACGAGAGACTGGAAGACGGAATTGGGAGAGAACGGATGAGAGAATAAGAGAAAAATGAGAAAAGTTTTAGAATATAAAAACTGTTGCTGAGAAAATGTGATAGGAAAGTCTGTTGCTGGAAAATATTAAAGGAAGATTTTATTTCACATTATAATAATCTTCACAGGAAAACTGATTGCTTACAGCTGAGAGAGAGAGAGAGAGAGAGAGAGAGAGAGAGAGAGAGAGAGAGAGAGAGAGAGAGAGAGAGAGAGAGAGAGAGTTAAAAAAAGGAATATTTTATTTCACTATACAATAATCTTCACAGGAAAACTGATTGCTTACAGTTGAGAGAGAGAGAGAGAGAGAGAGAGAGAGAGAGAGAGAGAGAGAGAGAGAGAGAGAGAGAGAGATTTAAAAAAAGGAACATTTTATTTCACTATATAATAACCTTCAGAGCTGCGAAAAAATCAATACTATTCAAAATGCAACAACTTTGAAGTCAAACTTTCACTACTGAAAGAACTTGAACCGAATGACAAAGAGCTGAAAAAATAAGTAATGAAAAAGCCTTACGCTGAAAGTACGGAAGGTTTGAAAAAATAAAGACTCATCGGGATCCTAACGGCAAATGGCATTAGTGGTAACGGCCAGGTAGATAGGTTGATCTGGAAGAGGTAGGTATTGGTCGAGTGAGTGTGAGAGGCTGGAGTGTGGACGAAGATGGAGATTGATTCTCTCTCTCTCTCTCTCTCTCTCTCTCTCTCTCTTCTCCCTACATACAGGCACACAAGTCCGGTGACCGAGGAGACTCTTCTCCCTACATACAGGCACACAAGTCTGGTCTTCTCTCTCTCTCTCTCTCTCTCTCTCTCTCAAGACAGAGTATGAACAAAACTGAATATTTCGATTTCTCTCTCTCTCTCTCTCTCTCTCTCTCTCTATCTGTCTATCACACATCTATCTATCTATTAACTTGAAAAAAATTAGAGATTTCAAAATCTCTCTCTCTCTCTCTTTGTTTATTTATTTATTTATATATCTATCACACATCTATCTATCTATCAAAAGAGTGAAAAAAAATTGGAGATTTCTCTCTCTCTCTCTCTCTCTCTCTCTCTCTCTCTCTGCTAGACGATGCAGCACCCATGCTAAAGTGAAAAATTCGGCGCGAAAAAGGCGTGGATATATTTCCTCTGGCATGTAAACGATTTTTGGTATTTCAAAGACGAGTGAGAAAATGGGAGAGATAAAAAAGAAAGAGGTGGGAAGGGATTTCACCACAAAAAATAAAAAAAGACGGAAAAGGAGAAGAAAGGAAGGCGGAGAGAAAAAAAACAAAAACAAAACCGAGAAAGCCAAATTTAACTTGAAAAAAAATGACAAAATATTACACTGAAATTTAAGGTCTCCCAAATTATACCCGGAGTGACAAAAAGTGGAAAGGGATTTCACTAAAAAAAAAAACATAAAAAAACGAAAGAGAAGAAGAATAGAGAGGATAAAAAAAAAGGCAAAACCGAGAAAGCCAAATTTAAGCTAAGAATGAGAGAAAGATTTCAAAAAAATTATGACAAAATATTACACTGAAATTCACCGTCCCTTCTAAACTATACTCGGAATGACGATTCTCCTCCCTAAAAAAAATCATTTTAATGAATTTCAGTGTTGGATTAAAATGTTTTCACAAGCCTCGAGGATAGAAAATAATAAAAGTTCAAAAGAACGAAACGACCTCACAGTACCTCGGAGCACGAGAGGTCGAAAAGAAAAAAAAATGACCTGCCTTGAATATACATTAAGTTGACAAATCGTTACGAAGAGAGAGAGAGAGAGAGAGAGAGAGAGAGAGAGATAGAGAGGAGGTTGAAGTGGGTTGCCTTTCTTTGTCTGTATGTAAGATTTGAGGGCGTTGCGAGTTTAAATGCTTCGCGTGCACAAACGCACAAACCCATATGTACATACATACATACACACGCACATACACACAAAGAGGTATACTGAATAATATATATGTATATATATTACATATATATATTTATATATAAACATACATACATACCTACATACATATATCTATATATGTGTGTGTGTATATTATATATATACAGTATATACATACATATATATAAATCATTTCTATATATATGTATATATATATATGTATACATATATCATGTATATACATACACATATATATATATATATGTAGACTTAGCACAAACTAAGGGCATCTGACGCAGAAATCATATTTAATTCCATCAACAATACTACTAGTAACGCCAGTAATCGCTTCATTTTCTGCGGCTCGGGCCTCTGGCATATAGCTTCTCTTTGGCTCTGACAAGTTCTATTAGACTGCCGTCAGTCTTGGCTGTCTGTTGGGTTGTTAACAGCCAGAACCAGGGACAGACACCAGCTCAGGAGTTACGTCTTGTACCTGTATGCAGCGTACCTGGTACGTAAGGTGTTTGTACTTTCCGAGAGAGTACGGATCGTTAACGTACATATATATATATATATATATATATATATATATATATATATATATATATATATATATATATATATATATATATATATATATTACATAATATATATATGTGCACATAATTTATATATATTTATATAATAACTTTATCACACACACAATCGTTCCGTGCATTAATACAAATACTAACAGGACCTTGTTCAAACTGGATGGTATCTAGCGGAGATATTTATTCAAAAAAGTTACAAGCATTCTAGGGCAAACAGTCCTCATTTGTCCTAGAAAGCTTGTAATTTTTTTCGAATAAATATCTCCGCTAGATACCATCTAGTTTCAACGAGGTCCTGTTAGTAATTATATATATATGTATATATATATATATATTAAATATGTGTGTGTTTGTGTATTGTGTTTGTTTGTTTTTTTTTTTGGTCACCAATCTCAATACTGACCAGACCCAAGTCAGAGGACCGTTACAAGAAACTTGAAAAGAACAACATGAGGAGAATCCAGAAGGTAAGATTGACAGAAGAATCAATGACTAGATGTATATACTGTCAGAGAGTTGAAAGACAGCTAGACAGAAGTTTTGACAGACAAAAAGGACATAAAGATAAAGAAGGCAGAAAATCAACGGGTAAAAATGGACACATTGGTAAATATGCAGATCTGATGATTTACAAAGAACTGAAAGTTTCAGTTTGACTTTTGTGCCAAAAGTCTTGAGGAGAAGCAGAAGTCTCTTATGTGAATGAGTGAAAAGGTTAATAAAAGACGAGGAATAAGAGGTTTCCCAATAGATACAGTAAATTCTACAATCAGGACTCTCTCTCTCTCTCTCTCTCTCTCTCTCTCTCTCTCTCTCTCTCTAAAAAAAAAAAAAAAATACCGTCCCGCTAGAAACTAAAATCTACAACAATCGACCTACATTCTCCAAAAAAAAACATTCGAAACTCTCGACTCTCTCTCTCTCTCTCTCTCTCTCTCTCTCTCTCTCTCTCTCTCACTCTAAAAAAAAAAAAGTTCCCGCTAGAAACAGTAAAATCTACAATCAGGAATTCGACTCTCTCTCTCTCTCTCTCTCTCTCTCTCTCTCTCTCTCTCTCTCTCTCTCTCTCTCTCTCTCTCTCTCTCTCTCAAAAGTTGAAACTCCCTTTCCTGCCTCTTCACATTTTTCTCTCTTTTACGAAAAATATCTAACTCACAGCCGGAAAAAACTTTCTATTTCGGAGAAATCAAGAGGCCAATGAATTATTCAGGATTACACAGAAATATGGTAGGCACAAATTCATATGACACTCAAAAAACCCACATTATATATGAATGAAACTTTCTTGAAGTAAATATGATTTGTAAGACACACCCACACTTTTATGTACATATAAATATATATATATGTGTGTATATATATACATAAAATATATATAAAATATATAAAACATATATTCATGTATGTATGCAATATATATATATATGTATATATATATATATATATATATATATATATATATATATATATATATATATATATATATATATATATATATATATATATATAATATCGCGTCCAGGTGTGTAAACATATGCACACAGATAAACAGGAAGATAAACAGACAGAGAAAAGGGAAACGAAAAATAGAAAAAGAGAGAATAATGATGATTCTTTCACCACAGAACTCGAAGGGAGAGGGGAGAAACGTGTGCCGAGTTATCATAATTTCTTCTTTATTTACCATAAAAATCGGTTTCCTGCGTGGATAATTCCCTCCCTCGAGGGGAGGGGGGGGTGGGAGGAGGGAGGGGTAGATGGAAGGGGTGGAGAGGCGGGGGGGTGGACGGGAAGACCGCAAATGCTTTTGGTGAAAATTGAATTTTCATTTCGGGGAAAATAAAACAGAAAATTGGTCTTCAGTCTTAGAAAAATAACACATGAATATAATTTTATAATATTAAAATCCACTACTCATTGAATTGAAGTGAACACAGAATTTAGGCCAAAGGCACAGCACTGGGACCTATGAGGTCATTCAGCGCTGAAGCAGATATTGACAGTAAAAAGGGTTGAAAGGTGTAACAGGAGGAAAACCTCAAAGCAGTTGCAATATGACTCAATTGTTAGGAGAGGCTGGGAAGTAAGATGAAAGAAAGAGAATATGAAAGGAGGTGCAGTAAAAGGAACGAAAGGGGTTGCAGCTAGGGACCGAAGGCACGCTGCAAAGAACCTTAAGTAATGCCTACAGTGCACCGCATGAGGTGCAATGACGGCACTACTAACCCCCTCCGGAGAATTTTCTCTATTCATTTCATAAATGAAACTGATGTTTTAATTCCACAAAATTTAAAGAAGAGTTTTATATCAAAAGATGATCTTGAATGTCAAGTCGAAACACTAAAAGTAAAATTTAATTTTAAGTCTACTGTTTAGAGAATGAAAATCATAACTGAATTTTAATTTTTAAACAGAAACCAGAATTTTAGCTGTACAATTTTATAAAGCAAAGTCTTGAAAAGTGCATCCTAAAATAAAGCCATTTTAACACATTCAGACGACCTAGCCTTTTTTAATGAGTAGTGTTCTATATACAAGTAAGTTTACAATTAGCCGACATCCAATCATTCAATTATGAGAGAGAGAGAGAGAGAGAGAGAGAGAGAGAGAGAGAGAGAGAGAGAGAGAGAGAGAGAGAGAGAGAGAGAATTACCTAAAACAAACAAACCCTTTAAATATATTCAGCCAAACGGGGAAGAACTTTTTTACCTCTCCTTTCCCAAAGGCTTCGCCGGAGGGGAAATCGTGGTGAGAGAGAGAGAGAGAGAGAGAGAGAGAGAGAGAGAGAGAGAGAGAGAGAGAGAGAGAGGCTAACATTCCTATCATAGAGGGATTTGCTTTCAGAAAGCCTTACCAGATATGATCCTTAGACTTCATGCCTTTTAAACAACTTTTTCCCACTCTCTCTCTCTCTCTCTCTCTCTCTCTCTCTCTCTCTCTCTCTCTCTCTCTCTCTCAACCAAGGAAAACGTATTTGAATCGCGTTTTATTATAAATTCAAGAGTTTAAATCGGTGATAAAAACATTTGTGAAATGACAGTTTTATACTGTATTTAACAGCTCTCTTAAATGTCATAAAATGACAGTAATAAATTACTGAAGTAATCACTTAATCACATTTTAGTTTCTTTTAATTCTGTCATGAGGTTGTTGTTATTATTATTATTATTATTATTATTATTATTATTATTATTATTATTATTATTATCAAGACAAACCCTTGTTCATCTTCTGACTGATAATAATAATATAATAATAATAATAATAATAATAATAATAATAATAATAATAATAATAATAATAATAATATAATAATAATAATAATAATAATAATAATTATTATTATTATTATTATTATTATATTATTATTATTATTATTATTATTATCAAGACAAACCTCTGTTCATCTTCTGATTGATAATTATTATTATTATTATTATTATTATTATTATTATTATTATTATTATTATTATTATTATTATTATTATTATTAAGACAAACCCCTGTTCATCTTCTGATTGATAATACAAAAATAAACTCACTATATCTTTCTAAGTCATGATAATTTTATGATTTATGACAGCTGATCACATTGTGCTTTAATCAAATCTCAACAACTGCAAGATTTTAATATTAAGCTTCAATGTCCGTCACATTTTGTAGTTAGCGAATCCTTCGTAATAGGACGCGACGCGCAAGTTCTACTAAATAAAATAATATCAGATTCCATCCCTTTCTCCATAATAACAATATCTGTCCCTCCATATTTGTTCAAAGGTCGAAGGCATCGTGTTGCCTCAAAATTCCTCAAAATTCCTCTCGCCGTTACGTACATTCAGGCGATCATTTTATCCACCTACGGAGTACGTAACATATCCTTTTGCGTAGGTGGAATCAAATTTAGATTCCTCCGCAGGGTTGTGATAATTGCTTTACTTAGGCGTTTTAGTTTTTTTTTCATTTTTTTCTAGGAATAAATTGCCGACCTTGGCGAGGTCACCTTTGTGCGGCGAAGGTCATCATAGGTCATAGCTGCTAATATATTATATTGTATTATAAAATATTATATATATACATATATGTATATGTATATATATACGGATAATAGACAAATAGACAGGTAGACAGACATATGAAAAAAAAGCATTATACGCCTGCTCATAAGCAGTGCGTTGAACCCCACCACACAACAGATATGCAACCCTCTTGGACATAAAGGATTTCCTTTCCAATCCCAATGTATAATGTATAAATATACTGGATATATATATATATATATATATATATATATGTATATATATATTTATATTAATATATAGATATAGATATATATAATATATTTATATTATATATATATATTAATATATATATATATATATATATATATATATATATATATATATATTACATAAAGATATGATATGCATGCATGCAAGCACTCAGCCCGTGGTTTGGAATCAAAGCTATTCAGTAGATCCGGTAACAGGTTGACTCACAGTACCAGGTGAACAAAAAAAAAAAAAAAAAAAAAACGAAAATGGCGGGTGCAATCTAAATCCCCTTGGCATTCAACAGATGTTTTATACATCAGCCAATCAGCTTTTCTTGGCCTATTTTTAGTTGGGTGAGTCTGATTAATCCCGATTTTCTTCGCAATAACATTTTAATCCCCCTCCCGAATACGGACTTTTATTGACGGCCGTCAATCCGCTTTGTCTTTTACAAGAATGGTATTATTTCTCACGGCCAGAAGAAATAGAGTAAACGTATAAATACATTGATGTATTGGTGTGCCTGCGTGGATGTTAGTATAGTGTGTATATATATATATATATATATATATATATATATATATATATATATATATATATATATATATATATATATATATATATATATATATATATATACATACATAAATAAATATTACATATGTTTCGTTTTCCGTCACATAAATTTATTGTGACGGCTTTATCTGTCCGTCCGCACTTTTACTGTCCGCCCTCAGATCTTAAAAACTACCGAGGCTAGAGGGCTGCATATTGGTATGTTGATCATCCACCCTCCAATCATCAAACATACCAAATTGCAGCCCTCTAGCTTCAGTAGTTTATATTTTATTCAAGGTTAAAGTTAGCCATGATTGTGCGTCTGGCACCTCAGCAACACAGGCCACCACTGCCGGCTGAGAGTTTCATACAGCATCATACGCTGTACAGAAAACTCGATCGCGTCGAAGAAACCTCGGCGCATTTTTTACTTGGTTTTTCTAAATGACAATTCCATCGACTTTTTATTTCACACAGAATGGAATATAGCGAAGTCAGCATTTCAAAAGGTCAAGGTGGTCCATTCTCTATTTCTCTGTTTACAGAGAATGGTGGAATCGAAAGTTCGGGTTGATTTTCTTTCTGTCGTTAAAACATCCCTACGCCAATTTCTTTATGGGACTCAGCGCATATTGTCAGTTCGTTCGCATTTATGGAATAATGGCGCCGTGAGGAATATTGTCATTAGTAATATATGCTTATAATACTTCTGACAGTACTTCGACAGTGTTAAGGTACTTTTATTATCGTTATTCACTTAGCTGATTTCCATACAATATTCAGCAAAATGTTTCGCCGCATCGGAACTGGAATAAATGAGAGAGAGAGAGAGAGAGAGAGAGAGAGAGAGAGAGAGAGAGAGAGAGAGAGAGAGAGAGAGAGTTGAAATTCAAATTCATAACTTTATTCCTAATTGACAGTGGTTATTCAAATAAAATTTTACAATGATTTCAACAGGTAGTTTAACATCATTAAAATGAGAAAGTTTACATACATATATACATATATGTATATATATAAATATATTATGTATATATAAATATAAATATAAATATAAATATATATATATATATATATATATATATATATATATATATATATATATATGCATGAAGAGAGAGAGAGAGAGAGAGAGAGAGAGAGAGAGAGAGAGACTCTATCTATCTATATTAATCTCTCTCTAAATATATATATATCTCTCTCTCTCTACTCTCTCTATCTATATATATAGAGAGAGAGAGAGAGAGAGAGAGAGATTTCATAATAATCTTTTCCCAAACTTCTCGTTATTTCACAAGCACTTCTTTCGGAAGCCCCTACGGCAGCTTGTCATCAGACGAAAGATTCCCAAAACGCGACTTTTGCCTAAAATGTGTCATTTTGAATGACTGCGTCGACATGTTTCGTACACGTAACCAGTTATTTTTTCAAGGAAAAAAAAGCAAAAAATAGTTCAGGGACGAAGAGAAATGTAGGGCATAAATAAGTCACTCTCCCCTGCCAATCTCCCTTCGGAAAAAGAAATAAAAAACGGAGATTGAGTTGATCAAGGAAAGGTTACATTTCTCACGCTCTACTTTCCATGCATAAACAAGTAAACACTGTCCGCGCAATCGAGTTTTCTGTACGGCTTATAACCAACGCCACCGAAAATAGACCTATCTTCCGGTGGTCTCGGTATAATGCCGTATGAGCCGCACAGCATGAAACTTTAAACCACGGCCCAGTGGTGGCATGTCCTATATGGTTTCCAGAAGCACGATTATGGCTAACTTTAACCTTAAATAAAAAAAATTTAAAACTACTGAGGCTAGAGGGATAAAATTTGGTATGTTTGATGAATGGAGGATGGATGATCAACGTACCAATTTACAGCCCTCTAGCCTCACTAGTTTTTAAGATCTGAGGGCGGACAGAAAAGTGCGGACAGGAAAAAATGCGGGCAGAAAAAAAGTGCGGACAGAAAAGTGAGGACAGAAAAATGCGGAGGGAAAAAGTGCGGGCGGAAAAAAGTGCGGACAGAAAAAAGAGCATACAGAAAAAGTGTGGACAGAAAAAGTGCGGACAGAAAAAAGTGCGAACAGAAAAGTGCGGGCGGAAAAAAGTGCGGACAGAAAAACGTGCGGATGGAAAAAAGTGCGGACAGAAAAAAGTGCGGACAGAAAAAGTGCGGACGGAAAAACGTGTGGACAGAAAAAGTGCGGACGGACAGCCAAAGCCGGCACAATAGTTTTCTTTTACAGAAAACTAAAATCGAAGATTGACTTAATCAAGTAAAGGCTACATTCTCACCCTCTCCTGCTTCCCATGCATAAAAAAAGAGGTTTGTCTATAACGCCGGGTTTCGAGTGAGGATGAGAGAAAGGAGGAAGAGAAGGATTGGTGCCACAGCATATAGGATGTTACAGAGCCAATCCTCGTCCGAAGTCTTTAAATATTCAGGAATACAGAATATGGGAAAGAGTTCAAAAGCTTCGCTATAGAGGGAAATGGATGAAGTGTGATAAGCAAGACATGTTTCAAGTTTTTTTCTGATATATGTTCAAGAGAGAGAGAGAGAGAGAGAGAGAGAGAGAGACTGGTACCATTAACTATGACTGAAGATGGTTCAGATTTCAAGTTATTCAGCAAGTACGGTAACTTCAGGACACGCTGCCACTAACTATTTATTACACTGGAGACTTCATTCGTTAAAAAAAAAACATTATTGAGAGAAAATTTTTTACCCTAATTGAGAAGGATAAACATTTCCAACATTGTCCATAATTTTTAGAGAGAGAGAGAGAGAGAGAGAGAGAGAGAAATATATATATATATATATATATATATATATATATATATATATATATATATATATATATATATATATAGAGAGAGAGAGAGAGAGAGAGAGAGAGAGAGAGAGAGAGAGAGAATATTGATAGCCATTGGGCAAGACTAAGCATTCACTCATGTTTAAGCCGAACCTTACAAAGAAGAGAGAGAGAAAAATATATATTTATAACTCCTCCCACAAATGCAAATATACCCATTCTGAAATAACGCCGGTCACTGCAAGAAGAGAATTAGGTACTCCATCAACACTGAGCCAAATTCAAAAGCATGACCGCTAAATAACCCACTTGGTATTTCCCAGCAAAAACAGCCATGATGGCGAGCGAGACAAACTTCGTTTTAAGCATAACCTGTCTGATACACGTCGTGAATTCACCCCAGTTTATTGACCATAAGTGTGAGAATAAGTGTCATGTTATGACACAACAGGAGGGGAAGAATTACTGATACAAGAACTACGAAATATTCATCGCTTTTATGTAACAGGGATATTTCATTAAACGTTCGCCGTCAGAGAATATTTACTTCAGAATTGTCATCTGAGATTATGAAAAATTATATTATATTGATAATTTTCTAACGTACCATATTTATAATTTATACAATAATAATACTCGAACATTTTTCTTTGCCCAACTAACCTAGTTTTTTGTTTTTTAAATATGAGATATAGATAACTTTCTGTCAAAATAAACAATAGTTTTTAATCATGATATGACTGAAAAATTTAAAACTGTAATCAAATAAAATCTAACAGATGGAATTAATCTTTTCAATAAAAGTGCAGCTAAAAGTCGGATAGTCCACAGAGTGAATGAATACTTCAGATGGCGGAAACCATCCATTTTTTGTAATTTAAAAGGATATAAATATGTATATATATTATATATATATTTGAAGATAAGGCTGCAAGTCCCATAATCTCGTCTACGTCTGCTCCAATTCTATATATATATATATATATATATATATATATATATATATATATATATATATATATATATATATATATATATATATATATATATATATATATATATATATATATATATATATATATATATATATGTATATGTATATACAAATATTTTTTACAACACCTTTCTAAGGCGGTCACCTTATCACCACCAAATGAAACCCCATAATTTAAATATAACGTGCTCCATGTGACGGAATTCTATATGATTTACCATGCCTACGTAGGCCCATCTGACAAGAGAGTGGAAAAAAATCGACATTTAACAGAACATCATAGAGAAATAAAGGTTATAATCAAACAAGTATCTTATCCATCCTAACTCGGCATATCATCCGTACCTCCCTTCACCCTATGTGTGACAAAACGAGCGACTACCATCCATAACTCTCTCCATTCCGTGCGTGACAAAACGAGCAACCTACCTGTCTTGTGCGATACAGGTGATCCCATTGAAAGGGCAGACGTTGGCGAACTCGACGTAGGCCTTTAGACAAGAGCCCTTGTCTTTGCAACTCTGGTAGGCGTCGTTGCAATTCGGCATCAACGGATGGGAGTACTCTGGGTAATCTGTCGAGTACACACGAAGGAACTCAGTCTTCCTGTGAAGAATTACTGATAGATCTCTAACTAAAAAGTCACCTTGATTCTACTTTAAGATTAATACTGCCAAAAGGCGACTTTTAAATTTACATTTAAATTTAAATTTTTTTTTACTTTACATTAAAATTATAACCAATTTTTTTAGACAACAATTCAAATCTTTAATCTACCTTGATTCTACTTCAAGATTAATGTTGTCAAAAGACGACTTTTCAATTTACTTGTTTAAATTTAATTTTTTTTACTTTACATTAAAATTATAGGCAATTTTTTCAGACAATTAAAATCTTTAATCTCATGAATTTCAGACAAAAATATAAATTCCTTGCTGGTAAACCAAGTTTTTCTCTAAAGTTTAATCAAATTTCCAATATGAGAGATCATCTCTTTATCAACTTATTGCATAAATCATACCATACAGACACAAACCTGCTAGTTTTGGTGCTAAAAACGTAACTAAAATATTGAGTGATATCAAGCCGGCAAACATGAAAAAACTATAAAAACTATTAGATTCTAAAAATGAAATAGGTGCTTAGGCCACCAATGAAGTGAAACAATGGAGTGCGAGAACTTTCGCTTTCAACTCGAAGGCAGTTTGCTTGCAAATGACTTGAGGCAAAAGCGAAAGATCCTGTACGCAGTTGTTCGACCTTCCTTGTGGCTAAACACTCTGCTTATATTCTACATCACGTTTTTATTACCGTGATAAAGTCATATATATATATATATATATATATATATATATATATATATATATATATATATATATATATATAAATAAATATATATCTATATATATATATACTATATATATTTATTTATGTATGTTTATATATATACATACATACATACGTGGATGTGGAGTTTCATTTAGCAATATGAATGTCTCACCAACATATGCAAATAAAACTCGACAGATTAGAAAAAAAAACTACGGACGAACTACTTGTTTCCATTTATTCTTCTTGGTCTGCAGGTGCTGCTACTAATTCCCACTACTGCTTACTACTAGTAGCTCGTGCTTCTACTCCTACTCAAAAGGCTATCTGCTACTGAAGCCGACACCAGTGTAATCCAGGAAGAGTATGTCAAAACGCAATTTTTGTTCCGACGTGATTCCATCTCTCGCCAGTGTTTGGAAATATTCAGGTTCGGGAAATTTCATCTTTGTAAAATATTAATTATTGCCCGAGATATTTTTAATATTCATAAAATGCCGCTTTTGTAAAAGAAGTATAAAGTATAAAAAGAAAATTTTTAGGTTTTCCAATTTCCAAAAATTTTACAGCCTATTAATTTTTTTTGCTGTATGACACACAGGCCTATTAATTAGCATATATAGTAATGGCCTTTACACTTGTTCCATATGCCAGTTTGCTAGTTTTGAATAATAATAATAATAATAATAATAATAATAATAATAATAATAATAATAATAATACTGCTAGTTTTGAATAATAGTAATAATTATTATTATAATATTGCTAGTTTTGAATAATAATAATAATAATAATAATAATAATAATAATAATAATAATAATAATAATAATAATAATAATAATAATAAATCTCTAGAGGAATCGTTTTTGTATTTATCGAAAATGATAAAACTTACAATGCAAAAAAAAAAAGAATACTTCCAAGCTAATGTTGTAATGTTAATAAGACAAAAACAATTTGTTGTATTGTAATCCTAATAAAACCTGATCGAAATTACAGTCTTTACTAATTTATCTGAATATTTTCAGTCACTCGAATCTATTTAATTTTTTTCTGTTATTTTCATGTGAATAAAAGTCTCAAGGGCAAAGAGAAAAGAATATTAGCAATGGATTTAGTGAATGTGGAAAATGTGATAGAATAAAAAAAATACTCCGCTTTAGGTGGAGTTATGAAAACAACTCTTTGTGCAACACCATTGAACTAACCGCTGTGCTTTCAAAAAATTCCAAAGCCTACGTAAAGTACTTTCTATGATTAAGAAATTTTGTTCAGAAATTGAAAAAAAAATTAAGAAAAAATGCAGGAATTATACACGAAACTAATCGCTGTGCTTTCAAAAAATTCCAAAGCGTATGATTGAGAAATTGAAAAAAAAAATTAAGAAAAAATACAGGAATTATACACGAAGCTAATCGCTGTGCTTTCAAAAAAATTCCAAAGCGTACATATAGGATTTTCAATGATTAAGAAATTGAAAAAAATTAATAAAAAATACAGGAATTATACACGAAGCTAATCGCTTTGCCTTCAAAAAATTCCAAAGCGTAAATACAGGACTTCCAATGATTAAGAAATTGAAAAAAATTAAGAAAAAATACAGGAATTATACACGAAACTAATCACTTTGCTTTCAAAAAATTCCAAAGCGTAAATACAGAACTTTCAACGATTAAGAAATTGAAAAAAATTAAGAAAAAATACAGGAATTATACACGAAACTATTCGCTTTGCTTTCAAAAAATTCCAAAGCGTAAATATAGGATTTTCAATGATTAAGAAATTGAAAAAATTAAGAAAAAATACAGGAATTATACATGAAACTAATCGCTGTGTTTTTCAAAAATTCAAAGCGTAAATATAGGATTTTCAATGATTAAGAAATTGAAAAAATTAAGAAAAATACAGGAATTATACATGAAACTAATCGCTGTGTTTTTCAAAAATTCCAAAGCGTAAATATAGGATTTTCAATGATTAAGAAATTGAAAAAATTAAGAAAAAATACAGGAATTATACATGAAACTAATCGCTGTGTTTTTCAAAAAATTCCAAAGCGTAAATATAGGATTTTCAATGATTAAGAAATTGAAAAAATTAAGAAAAAATACAGGAATTATACATGAAACTAATCGCTGTGTTTTTCAAAAAATTCCAAAGCGTAAATATAGGATTTTCAATGATTAAGAAATTGAAAAATTAAAAAAAATACAGGAATTATACATGAAACTAATCGCTGTGTTTTTCAAAAAATTCCAAAGCGTAAAATAGGATTTTCAATGATTAAGGAATTGAAAAAAATTAAGAAAAATACAGGAATTATACACGAAACTAATCACTGTGCTTTCAAAAATTCCAAAGCGTAAATATAGGATTTTCAATGATTAAGAAGTTGAAAAATTTAAGAAAAAATATACAGGAATTATACACGAAACTAATCGCTTTGCTTTCAAAAAATTCCAAAAAAATACAGGATTTTCAATTATTAAGAAATTGAAAAAATTAAGAAAAAATACAGGAATTATACACGAAACTAATCGCTTTGCTTTCAAAAAATTCCAAAGCGTAAATGCAGGATTTTCAATGATTAAGAAGTTGAAAAAATTAAGAAAAAAAATATACAGGAATTATACATGAAACTAATCGCTGTGCTTTCAAAAAATTCCAAAGCGTAAGTAAACTACTTTCAATGATTAAGAATTAAAAAAATACAGGAATTACACAAGAAACAATTCGCTGTGCTCTCAAAAAATTCCAAAGCGTGATTACAGTACTTCCAACGATTAAGAAATTGAAGAGATCAAGTAAAAAAACAAACAGGAATTGTATACAGTAAAATCTGTAAGAATAACGATAATAATAATAATAAATAACCATAACAATGAATAACGATTAAAACACCGAGCAAGAGAAAAATAAAAAAAAAATAAAAACCACCATAATCATAACGATCTAAGAACGAGAATAAGGATCGTGGTCGCGAGCATCACACCACCAACCACGATCTTTGGGACTTGACGTGACGTGAGTTCCACCACACCCACCTCTGCCATACAGGGACGCAAATGGCGCTAGCCTAGGATTACCGTCTGTTTCGACGAGGCCGCACGGGTGGCTGAAGATAGTCTCGCGGAAGCTGTGGCAAGCGAAGTCCATGTGGGGCTCGTTGCACTTGCACGAGGTCAGGTAGTCGAAGTCTCGCAGCGTCCTTAACAGCATCTGGCATTTGGTGGGCGTCGTGGATGAACAGGCCACTGCGAGGAGACACAGAAAACGGGGGTTACTCTAAAGACAGACAGAAAATGGGGGTTACTCTAAAGACAGACACAGAAAATGGGGGTTTACTCTGAAGACAGACAGAGAATGGGGTTTGCTCTAAACACAGCCAGAAAATGGGGGTTACTTTAAAGACAGAGAAAATGGCGGTTATTTGTAAATAAAGACACATTGAGAATGGGGTTTACTCTAAAGACAGACACAGATAAGGGGTTTATTCAAAAGACAGACAGAAAATGGGGGTTACTTTAAAGACAGACACAGATAATGGGGTTTATTAGTAAATAAAGACATGGAAAATGGGATTTACTCTAAAGACAGACAAAAAATGGGGGTTACTTTAAAGACAGACAGAGAAAACGGGGGTTATTTGTAAATAAAGACACACAGAGAGTGGGGTTTACTCTAAAGACAGACACAGAAAATGGGGGTTACTCTAAAGACAGACACAGAAAATGGGGGTTACTCTGAAGACAGACACAGAGAATGGGGTTTGCCCTAAAGACAGACAGAAAATGGGGTTTACTCTAAAGGCAGATACATGAAAAATGGGGTCTACTCTACAGACAGACATAGAAAGTGGGGTTTACTCTACAGACAGACACAGAAAATGGGGTTTACTCTAAAGACAGACACAGAAAATGGGGGTTACTCTAAAGACAGACACAGAAAATGGGGTTTACTGTAGTGTTAGAAAATAGGGTTTATTACTTAAAATCTAAGTTATAACTGGATGAAATAGGCTAATCTTTGTAGCCAAAAAGAATCAATTTCAGTATTGTATAGGAATATAATTTGGGTATAAATTTATTTTAAGTTGTTAAACAGTTTATTACTTCAAAATTTACACTGCAATTGGGTGAAACAGCTAATCGTTATATCTACAATGCAAAAGGAACACAGCATGAATTATCTAAATTATATACAAATAATCAGATCTAAAAAGATGCTATCCAACTGTTACGACAGATATCCTCCCTAGCTGAAATCTGATTGCTTTATAAACTCGAAAAACTAATAAAAACATCTGTACACCTCCACGGGCACCCGGCCCCAAATAAAAAAAATTTAAATCCACTAAAAACATTTACAGCATAATGAAATAAAGAAACAAAGGCAACTGTATCATTGGTGATGATTTGAAATTGCATAATTAATTTGACTGAAAAAAAAAGATATTCAAAAAGGTCATAACTGTTCCGAGTAAAATAGTTTGATTGTTTTAAATGCAATAAAATGTAATTGCGTTTCAGTTCGCAAACCGTTAGATAATAATATTAATATTGTTATTATAAAGCAGTTTCACGAGGCCGGTGAGGTATGACGATTTTCCTTAAATGAGAATTGAAAGTAAAAGAAAGTAAATGAAAGTAAATTTTAATGTAATCAGACAGATTGAATGAGAATTGAAAATGAATTAAAGTAAGCGAAAGTTAAGTTTAATGAAATCAGAGGGCTTCAATGAGAACTGAAAATGACTGAAAGTAAATTTTAATGAAATCAGCTTAAATGAAAACTGAAAATGAATGAAAGTAAATTTTCACGAAAAAAGACAGCTTAAATGAGAACTGGAAATTAATTTTAATGAAAAGAGACAGCTTAAATGAGAACTGAAAACGAATGACAGTGATTTTTAATGAAAAAAGACAGCTTAAATGAGAACTGAAAATGAATGAAAATAAATTTTAATGAAACCAGACAGCTGAAATGAGAACTGAAAATGAATGAAAGTAAATGAAAGTGAATTTTAATGAAATCAGCTTAAACGAAAACTGAAAATGAATGAGAGTAAATTTTAGTGTGTCGTTTCTGCGCAAACCTGCGTTTCTACACATTGACCAAAATATATACACTTAAATACAAGTGCCCACTTTATGACTATTTCACTACCTATATATATGCAAGTGTCTGCGAACCCAAGTTTGTTTCTGCACATGTACACATATGCAGACCAAACCTAAAATAAGCCTAATAATAAAAAAAAACATATACACGTACACTGCGGTAGACACAAACTCATCCGAGGTTCGTGCATACGTGCATATTACATCTTTGGTATACATCTTTAATGTACAACGACCATAAACAGCTACAGCGTTCCGTGTCTTCCCTTTAAATTGGGATATAACAGGACCTTTGGGGCATAACAGGGCCTTTTTTATGTGTGTGTGTGTGTTTTTGGTAATTCAACAGGCCCACTTCAAAATCACTATTTTTTCAATCACTCTTTTTTCACATAGAATATTTTCCATTTGGAGGTCAGTGGGCTTAGAGACTTAAAAAATAAATAAAATAAAATAAAATAGAATAAAATAAATATTTCCCATTTCCATCACGCTAGTTTATGGTTTGAAAAATAAATTGAAATAAAAAATATCCCTCACGCTACTTCCTGCTTTGAAAAAAAATAATAAATTAATTGAAATAAAAAATATCTCAATTTAGTTTTTAGTTAAAAAAAATAAAAAATTTCAATGAAACAATATCCATCACACTGGTTTCTGGTTTGAAAAAAAAAAAATAACTTAGTTGAAATAAAAAATATTCCTCTCTCAAAAAATAATAAAAAAAATTTAAATGATAAAATATCCCTCACGCCAGTTTCTGGTTTGAAAAAAAAAAGAAATTAAACCATATCCTCTAAAATGGGTTGGCTCTAAACACATGACAACACTCTTTGCCACATTAATTCTTGAAGTGACAAATTACAGATACAGAGAACTTCCACATTAGCCACAGAAGGCTCGTACGTAGTGCGTCGAATCCCACCTATAAACATTGCACCAATAACCTTTAACTTGCAGGCACCCTCGTGCTTCCAGATATTAATGCCCTTTCTTTCTAACACTTCTTTCACGAATTCACCAGGTACTCCATTCTCTCTACATGACCAAGCCATCTCAAATCACTTCTGGTTCTTTGTATGTCTACTTTTCTCATCCGCAAGAGACCGCGAACACACAGTAGTTTTTATTTGATTTAAGGTTAAAGTTAGCGATGATCGTGCGTCTGGCACCGCTATAGGTGCCAACAACACAGGCTACCAGCATGCTGTGGCTGAAAGCTTCATGGGGCGCGGTTGAGAGTTTTATACAGCATTATAAGCCGTATAGAAAACTGGATTGCGCAGAGGAAACTCAGGCGCATTTTTTACTTATTATACTTTAGGAGACTTACAAGGAATTCAACACAAACTTGTTTAATCAAAGCATGAAGCAAAATGATGCACAACGCAAAAGCAGAATCCCACAAAGCTGCAATACTAATTCAAATCACTTAAAACACACGCAAACACAATAAGGACAATGGAAACTCGTCCTCCCTCCGTACTCCGGGGCACAAATCACCGGCGAATCAAAGAACTGAACGATTCTTTTCCAAAATGGCGAAAAAAGAGAAGAAAAAAAATTCCCCCCCCCGTGTATTATGCTCACTGAAGCCTTAGGCGTTAAATTACAATTGGGGATTAAGAGACGGTTAGGGCATCTAAACGGATTTCGGAGGATTGTCGAACGCTGTTTCCGCTTCCAATCCCCACCCCCCCTTCACCATCCCACCCCTCCCCAATCCCAATCCAAACCCACTCCTTCCGATTTTCATTATCTTCCAGCCCTCTGCCCTCACTCTTTACTTCTGTATACGATTTCAATTCGTAATACGAGAAAGAGATAGAAAACGACCTTCTACCATTTCGTATAGGCTACACTCTTCAATATGTCTAAGTACATAAGTCTAATCGGTCTACGTCAGGCTGACAGATCAAACATAGGCCTAGCTATGAGCTTACATGAGGCAGATCAAACATAGGCCTAGCTATGAGCTTTACATGGGAGAGATCAAACATAGGCCTAGCTATGAGCTTTACATGGGAGAGATCAACCGTAGGCCTAGCTATGAGCTTACATGGGGCAGATCAACCTTAGGCATAGCTATGGGCTTACATGGGGGGAGGTTCAAACATAGGCCTAGCTATGAGCTTACATGGGGGAGAACAAACGTAGGCCTAACTATGAGCTTGCATGGGCAGATCAATCTTAGGCGTAGCTATGAGCTTATATGGGGGACATCACACATAGGCCTAGCTATGAGCTTACATGTGGCAGATCAAACATAGGCCTAGCTAAGAGTTTACACGGAACATATACTTTTATGGATTCAATGAGCGTTCCTTGCTATACACACTCACAATCTCCTCAGCTCTTATTTTGTCGTTTTCAATGAAATATCTTTAAAAATATCTCAATCACATTAACAAGCTCCAAGCTATCAGTGATATGGCAAAGCTATAATGTTTAAAAGCGCTTCGAACTATGTAACAATTACGGTTCTATGTAGCAGGTTACTTCAACTACTGCAAGATCTCTAGGAAGCGTCTAGGATACGTTTACTCCTGTCTAAATCTATTTCTTTTAACTGTTATCAATTATTATCTCCCTTGCATGGAATCTCTGTAAATTAATTTTTGCAAACATTTTAATATTAACTTTATATGAGAGTGCCCAACGCAAATTGGAAATAAAGATTTGAATTTGAATTTGAAAATGAAACATGTTTTTGGCTTCGTTGCAACTCTACATAACATTAGCCTCTAATTTCTCTCCTTTTGGTTCAGTTCGAGAAGTCCAAAATTATCTGCTATCATTCCTTGCTTACCACAAAAACATGAATACGAGCCTGCTTGTTATTTTCTGCTAACAATTTTTAGTTTTCTGAAAAGAAAACTACTGAGATGGCTTTGTCTGTCCGCCCTAAGATCTTAAAAACTACCGAGGCGAGAGGGCTGCAAATTGGTATGCTGATCATCCACCATCCAATCATCAAACATGCCAAATTGCAGCCCTCTAGCCTCAGTAGTTTTTATTTAATTTAAGGTTAGAGTTAGCCATGATCGTGCGTCTGGAAACGCTATAGGACAGGCCATCACCGGGCCATGGCTTAAAGTTTAATTGGTCGCGGCTCATACAGCATTATACGCTGTACAGAAAACTCGATTGCGCCGAAGAAATTTCGGCGCATTTTTTACTTGTTGCCATAAAGTTGAAATATGAATAATTTAAATATCACGTTGATCAGGGACTTCGGCAAATTGTACCCTACGCTCGATCTATTTTGGGTGAAATTTAGCCCCAGCGATCTAAATATCATTACGGAGAGTCAAAACATCCAGAGAGAGAGAGAGAGAGAGAGAGAGAGAGAGAGAGAGAGAGAGAGAGAGAGAAAGATAAAATAAGTGCTTATCATCGAACAGGCCAATTTTACGAATCGAATGTCAGGAAGACTATTAGATAATGAAAATAAAATAATTTGCGAGTTAGAGGAATTGAGACAGTTATAACCTGAGAGAGAGAGAGAGAGAGAGAGAGAGAGAGAGAGAGAGAGAGAGAGAGAGAGAGAGAAATAAGTGTTTATGATCAAACTGGACAATTTTACGAATCGAATGTCAAGAAGAATTTCTTGTTAAAGAAAACAAAATAAATTATGAGTTAGAGGAATTGGGACAGTTATATCCTAGAGAACCTCTCATAATGAGAGAGAGAGAGAGAGAGAGAGAGAGAGAGAGAGAGAGAGAGAGAGAGAGAGTATTCACTATTAAACAAAACAATTTTATGAACTGAGCGTCAAGAAGAACCTCTCATAATGAGAGAGAGAGAGAGAGAGAGAGAGAGAGAGAGAGAGAGAGAGAGAGAGAGAGAGAGAGAGAGAGAAAACTCATTTCTAGAATGAAAAAAAAAACAGGAAAACAAAACAAAGGAAATAATTGGATCCTTCCTTAATGAAATAACAACAAACAGATAAAAACAAAATGATCCTTCCTCCGTGACACTGACAAACTGTTCTCGGGGAGCTGATGGTGCTGAAGCCCCTCCGGAATGGAGTAAACGGTGATGATGGTGATGATGGTGACGATGATCTTTTACTTGTGAAAGGGAGAATGATGATGATGATGGTGATGGGAAAGGGAATAATGCTCCCTAGGAAATTAATCATAAACCTATGAAGAATGATGGTGATGGATGATGGTGAATGTGGTGATGATGGTGATGTTTATATGGAATGACACGAAGATGATGATGGTGATGACGATGGGAATAATGCTCCCTTGGAAATGAATTATAAACCTACGGAGAATGATGGTGATGGATAGCGGTGATGATGATGGTGATGTATACTGGGTCAATAAGATAATGATAGTGATGATGGTGGTGATGATGACAATGGGAATATGTCTTCTTTGGAAATTAATTAAAAACCTATGAAGAATGACGATGATGAATAATGGTGATGATGCTGATGTATATATGGGTCAGTAAAATAATGATGGTGATGATGGCGGTGATGATGACAATGGGAATAAAGCCACCCTCTACATTATTCATAAACCTATGAAGAATGATGGTGATAGATAATGGTGATGTGTATATGAAAATGATGATGGAAATGACGAAGATGATGATAATGATGATGGTGACCTTTAAAATGCAGCTGAAGTAATGATGATGACCTTTAAAACACAGCTGAAGTAATGATGATGATGATTGCTGATGACCTTTAAAATGCAGCTGAAGTACTGATGATGATGATTATTGATGACCTTTAAAACACAGCTGAAGTAATGATGATGATGATTGCTGATGACCTTTAAAATGCAGCTGAAGTAATGATGATGATGATTATTGATGACCTTTAAAATGCAGCTAAAGTAATGATGATGATGACTGAAGTAATTATGATGATGACCTTTAAAATGCAGCCGAAGTAATGATAATGACCTTTAAAATGCAGCTGAAGTAATGATGATGACCTTTAAAATACATCTGAAGTTATAATGATTATGATGATGACCATTAAAATACAGCTGAAGTAATGATGATTATAATGATGACCTTTAAAATACAGCTGAAGTAACAGCAACATCACCCTTAAAAGTAGCAGTAGCATTAACCCCTGTTTAGCTTATCCATTACCAACAATTAATGTCAATTCGAACTCATTAACCTTTTGTGGTCGCCATTAACTTCATCATAAGAGGTAAAGTGAGAGAAAAAAACATTGTGGAAAAATGGAGGAGGAGGAGGAGGAGGAGGAGGAGGAGGAGGAGGAGGAGGAGGAGGGAGAGAGAGAGAGAGAGAGATGTAATAGTTGTGTAATAAAGTAACTTTGGGAAGAGGAAGAGGAAGAAGAAAATAAGAGAGGAGGAGGAGGAGGAGGAGGAGGAGGAGGAGGAGGAGGAGGGAGGAGGAGGAGAGAGGAGAGAGAGAGAGAGAGAGAGAGAGAGAGAGAGAGAGAGAGAGAGAGAGAGAGAGATTTTTAGTACACTGTATTTATCCCAACCACATTTACGTCTTTGCATAGGTAATAATTGTGTAATAAAGTAACTTTGGAAAGAAGAAGAAGAAGAAGAAGAAGAGAGAGAGAGAGAGAGAGAGAGAGAGAGAGAGAGAGAGAGAGAGAGAGAGAGAGAGATTTTAGTACACCATGTATCTATCCCAACAATATTTAATGTCTCTGCATGGCAATTTTTTTCCTAAGCCTTTTCTTATACTTTCATTCCCGTAAACTATTCTACCTCTACCTCTTAAAACCACTTTCCTAATTTATCAGTCACACCAAGTTTATCCACCGCAACCTTGCAACGCGGGCACGACCGCGTCTCTGAATAGAAGAGAAAGAAAGGGAGAAAAATAAAGGAGCGGAAGAAGAGAAAAGGTTTCACATTGTGCCATAATTACTTGTTCGACCGTCTGTCTTGTTCAAAGGCCGCAAGGCCGGCAGCCCGCGTAACATTAATTAAGGAATCGGCAAAGAGAAAACTTCCCCCGTGACCCATTTTACGTATGCAAGGGAAAAAAAGAAAGGAGAGAGCTATATTTTCCTTACTGCGATTTTAGAGAGGAGGAGGTGAGGAAGAAAAAGGTGCTGGGTGGTTTGAATGCAGAATGACACTCATACATGTATGCGGTTTATACTGTATATATATATATATATATATATATATATATATATATAATATATATATATATATATATATATATATATATATATATATATATATATATATATATATATATACATACATAAGCATAAACTAAACTGAAAGTTCTTACTGCAAAAAGCAACACAAAACATAAACTAAACTGAAAGTTCTTACTGCAAAAAGCAACACAAAACATAAACTAAACTGAAAGTTCTTACTGCAAATAAGCAACAGAAAACATAAACTACATTGAAAGTTCTTGAAAGTTCTTACTGCAAATAAGCAACAGAAAACCAACTAAATTGAAAGTTCTTACTGTTGGAAGTTCTTACTGCAAATAACTAACGGAAAACATATACAAAACTGAAAGTTCTTACGGCAAATAACCAACAGAAAACCAACTAAATTGAAAGTTCTTACTGCAAATAACCAACAGAAAACATAAGAACTAACGTGCAAGTCAAATTCCTGCCTGTTAGGTCCTTACTGCCTTCTGGCCACGCCACAAGCAAACAAGCTCAACCGACTTCAAAGCAAGAAGGAAACAAAGGAGGTGTTTAGCTGTTGTGGGAAAACAACAATAAACACAACAAACACAAAGCTTCACTCACAGATGAGAGAGTGAAGAAGTCTAGAAGTCCAGAAGAAGTCCAGGGACTTGTACAGCAATCTTACTAAGTCTAAGAAACCGGGAAAAACGGACTACTGATGAAGTCTTTTGTTTATTTACTAAAGTATTTCAAGTCTTTTATTTACTTACATGATTCTTGTATATATTTTTCTAAGTCTTTTAAGTCTTTTATTTGTTTGCGTAAGTCTTTTAAGTATTTTATCTATTTGCGTAAGTCTTTTAAGTCTTTTATTTATTTGCGTAAGTCTTTTAATCCTTTTATTTATTTGCGTAAATCTTTTAAGTCTTTCATTGATTTACATAAGTCTTTAAGTCTTTTATTTACTTACGTAAATCTTTTAAGTCTTTTATTTATTTAAGTCAGTATTTTAAGCCTTTTATTTATATGCGTAAGTCTTTTAAGTCTTTTATTTATTTACATAAGTCTATTAAGTCTTTTATTTATTTACGTAAGTCTTTTGAGTTTTGTATTTATTTATGTAAGTCTTTTACTTATTTACGAAAGTCTTTTAAGTCTTGTATTTATTTACGTAAGTCTTTTATTTATTTACTTCAGCCTTTTATTTACGTTCGTAAATTTTATATTTAAGTAAGTATTCTCAGTCTTTTATTTATGTGAGTCTTTTAAGTCTTCTATTCATTTACGCAAGTCTTTTATTTATTTACTTAAGTCTTTTATTTATTGACGCAAATCTTTTAATTATTTACTCAGGTCATTAAGTTATTTACCAAGTCTTACAGTTACTTAGGTAAGTATACTAAGTCTTGTATTTCTTTACGTAAGTCTTTTATTTGTTTACGCCTTAAACAAACAAACAAACAAACAAACAAAAGCAAAGGCTATACAACGAAAGGCAAAGTGCAGGCGTCTTCTGGTGCCTAGCAAAGCCAAGCACGAGAAGAAGAGTAAACAAAAGTTCTCTGACATGCACTCGTTACAAGGCGGAAGCGAGGCTGATGCACCCGCTTGGGTCTTAGGTACGGCTGTTTCTTCTTTTTTTTTTTCCTTGTCTCTCTCTCTCTCTCTCTCTCTCTCTCTCTCTCTTCTCAAGACGTTCTCACGAAAGGGAACAAATTCCGTCAGGTTACAAAGTTGAAAAGTAAAACACAAGGAATAAAATGCAACGAAAATAAACTAATATCTCTCTCTCTCTCTCTCTCTCTCTCTCTCTCTCTCTCTCTCTCTCTCTCTCTCTCTCTCTCATGAGGATATCGTCTGTTCTTCGCAAGACGTTCTCACGAAAGGGAACAAATTCCGTCAGGTTACAAAGTTGAAAAGTAAAACACAAGAAATAAAATGCAACGAAAATAAACTAATAATCTCTCTCTCTCTCTCTCTTTCTCTCTCTCTCTCTCTCTCTCTCTCTCTCTCTCTCTCTCTCTCTCTCTCTTTGCGATGTCGAAAGGGAACAAATTCCGTCAGGTTACAAAGTTGAAAAGTAAAACACAAGAAATAAAATGCAACAAAAATAAACTAATCTCTCTCTCTCTGAGGACGTTTTGCGATGTCGAATTGCGATGTCGAAAACTAAAACACTGGGAATAAAACGAGACTCTCTCTCTCTCTCTGCAACGCCTGTTCTTCTAAAGGAATTCTCACATACGGAAAATGTTTGGGATTCACATCACTATATGTTATTAAAGATCTAAAAGTTGGCAATAAAACAAAATATAAATAATCTAGAAAAAATAAATATCAGATGTCATCATATTTCGGTTTTGAAATTTTTAAAGGATCGGAAATGAAACATAACACAAATAATATATTTAAAAATAAAATAAAAAGACAACAAAATCCAGAGAATCCTATACATAAATTCTTTCGCTGAATCGTACATAAACTCCAATGCCAACAGCATAAGAGCATTGGCAATTTAGCCTACTTCATTTTACCAAAAAAAAAAATAAATAATAAAATCGAGTTTTCTGTACAGCCACTACAGCGTATAATCAAGGCCACCGAAAATAGATCTAGCTTTCGCTTGTCTCGGTATAATGCTGTATAAGCCGTGGCCCATGAAAATTTAGCCACGGCTCGGTGGTGGCCTGTCCTATATCTTTGCCAGATGCACGATTGTAGCTAAATTTAATCTTAAATAAAATAAAAACTACTGAGGCTAGAGGGTTGCAATTTGGTATGTTTGATGATTGGAGGGTGGATGATCAACATACCAATTTGCAGCACTGTAGGCTCAGTAGTTTTTAAGATCTGGGGGCGGACAGAAAAAGCGTGGACAGAAAAAAGTGCGGACGGGTAGACAAAGCCGGCACAATAGTTTTCTTTTACAGAAAACTAATAAAAATGGCGTAAGTCAACTTTTATATAAATTTAAAATTATTCTTGGCAAATGTAACAGAAATGTGCTCAAACGCAACAGCTCAAACCTGTCGTTTTTTAGTTTTCTGTAAAAGAAAACTATTGAGCCGGCTTTGTCTGTCTGTCCACACTTTATTCAGTAAGCCTTCAGATCTTAAAAACTACTGAGGCTAGAGGGCTGCAAATTGGTATGTTGATCATCCATCCTCCAATCATCAAACATACGAAATTACATCCCTCTAGCCTCAGTAGTTTTTATTTTATTTACGGTTAAAGTTAGCCATAATCGTGCGTCTGCCAACGATATAGGATAGTCCACCATCGGGCAGTGGTTAAAGTTTCATGGCCCGCGGCTCATACAGCATTATACCGAGACCACCGAAAGATAGATCTATTTTAGGTGGCTTTGATTATATGCTGTAGCGGCTGCACAGAAAACTCGATTGCGCCGAAGAAACTACGGCGTATTTTTTACTTGTTTTTCTCCCTCGACGGTAATTAACCAAGTCGGAAATAACATATTAATTACTTTAAGGACAAAGGCAGTGTCCTTTTTTAATGAAGCGCCGTTCTAATGTAAGCTAATGATATTTACTGATGGCGAACCACGGTCATTATTTTGTACCTTTTATGAGTTTCATAATTCCCTAGAGCAACAACAACAAAAACAACAACAACAAAAACAACAACAACGAACAAACGAAATCATCTACAACAACATCAGAAGCGTGAACAAAGTTCCAACAACTTTAGAAAACAACAACGAAGTTGCAACAACATTAGAAAACAGCAACGAAGTTGCAACAACATCAGAAACAACAACAAAGTTACAGCAACATTAGAAAACAACAACGAAGTTTACAACAACATTAGAAAACAACAATAAAGTTACAAAAAAATGAGAAAACAACAACGAAGTTACAACAACATCAGGAACAATAAAAAGTTACAACAACATCAGGAACAACAACATAAACAACAGCAACAAAGTTACAACAACATTAGAAATCAACAACAAAATTACAACAACAGGACCAACAACATCAGAAAACAACAAAGTTACAACATTAGGACCAACAACAAAAGTTACAGAGCGGGCGAGTTTCAAACTCCAGGTGCAAAACAACGCCAGCAACAAAAACCAATTAACCTGATCTCACTTGCTAAAACACCTGTATAAGAATGCAAAAGTTTCATAGTTAACTTAAGCCGGTTTATTTGGTTTTCTTCGGGAATTTCTTAATGAAAAGTCAATTAGATCTTTATTTTTATTATTATTATTATTATTATTATTATTATTATTATTATTATTATTAGAGGAACAAATCCACAGTTATGTACGGGTATATATATTTAAAAATTAATTTCTACAGCTTTCGGGATATTATTATTATTATTATTATTATTATTATTATTATTATTATTATTATTATTATTATTATTGGAGAAACAAATCCACAGTTATGTATAGGTACATATATCTAAAAATAAATCTCTATAATAATAATAATAATAATATTATTATTATTATTATTATTATTATTATTATTATTATTATTATTATTATTATTCAGAACGTGACTACTATTCCTAATGGACAAGCCCAGGGGGCCACTGACTTTAAACTCAAACTTCCAAAGAATATGGAAAAGAAGAAACAATAGGTAATAGGAAACACAGAAAGGAGAAATTAATTATTACAAAAGAAAACAAGTAAAAAATGCGCCGAGGTTTCTTCGGCGCAATCGAGTTTCCTGTACAACCGCTACAGCGTAAAATTAAGGTCACTGAAAATAGATCAATCGTCTGGTGGTCTTGGTATAACGATGTATGAGCCGCAGTGTATGAAACTTTAACCACGGCCTGGTGGTGCTCTATCCTATATCGTAGCCAGAAGCACGATTATGGCTAACTTTAACCTTAAATAAAATTACAACTACTGAGGCTAGAGGGCTGCAATTTGGTATGTTTAATGATTGGAAGGTGGATGATCAACGTACCAATTTGCAGCCCTCTAGCCCCAGTAGTTTTGAAGATTTGAGAACGGACAGAAAAAAGTGAGGACGGACAAAGCCGGCACAATCGTTTTCTTTAACAGAAAACTAAAAATAAATTAACAGGTTAATAAATAAATAAATTAACTGATAACAAGCGTAACAGGATGAAACTATCTTCTCAACTGCGATATAAAAGACAAATAAATAAACATAACAAAATGGCGTCTGCAATTATAGTGTTGCAAGTTCAACAAAACTAAATAGAAAATAGAAATTAATTGAACTTACTTAATTTAACAATTAAAATATAATATGAATGATTATTGGAAAACATCTAACTTATACCCAACAACTAATTAAAAGTTCATCTTGCCTTTTTTGTTATAAGTGTAATAAAAGTACATGAAATCAATGGAGAGAGAGAGAGAGAGAGAGAGAGAGAGAGAGAGAGAGAGAGAGAGAGAGAGAGAGAGAGAGAGAGAGAGAGAGCAGTTCTTGATTGTCTCTTCTCATAAAAATGAAGCTAATAAAAGTACATGAAGTCACTAGAGCATTGAGAGAGAGAGAGAGAGAGAGAGAGAGAGAGCAGCCCTTGATTGTCTCTTCTCATAACAATGAAGCTAATGTCGGGTCTAATGCCACTATATTAAGCCGAAGAAGTCTTTATAAAATAACGGCTATAAAGAGAGAGAGAGAGAGAGAGAGAGAGAGAGAGAGAGAGAGAGAGAGAGAGAGAGAGATTATTAAAAATGATTAAAAATGACGTCAGAACGTCAAAAAAAAATTAATGGTAACAATGAAAGAAGTTATACAAAATCATGGACAAAATGAAAAGAAGTAAAAAAATAACGAACAAAAGAAAAAAAAAAAACAGAATATGATGAATAAAAGAACAGGAATAAATAATGAACAAAAGATAAAGCGGAGACTCTGATGCTGATGTTATGGCTGAAGACGGTGGGGAGAAGAATATTATGATGGCAAAGGTCTCTCTCTCTCTCTCTCTCTCTCTCTCTCTCTCTCTCTCTCTCTCTCTCTCTCTCTATTTTATGAACGCTGCTAGCTCCGTGCCCTGCTCATCATTCGAAGCCATCCACAACAGTCGTCTAACCTCCAGGTATATAATTTAAACCACTGGGACCAATACATACAGTATATATATATACATATATTTATAAATATATATATATATATATATATATATATATATATATATATATATATATATATATATATATATATATATTTATGTATATATATAATTATTTATATATAGTTATACATATTTCATATATATATATATGCATATACATATATATATATATTTATATATATATATATATATATATATATATATATATATATATATATATATATATATATATATATATATATATATATATATATATATATATATATAGTCTCGGTAATTGTACTTGAAATCTTAGCATAATGATAAATAATATTGCCAAGATCAGGAAGAACATTCTTTATTGTACAAGCTTTCGAGGTATAAAACCTCATCATCAGGCTGAAAAAACCGACAAGGATGAGAATCAATAAAATTACAATAAAATGAATTGTCATAATAAATCTTCAGCAAAAATACTAACGAAATATATAAAATGAACAAGTAAATACAAACTAAAAGGGTGAGACGTAAAATAACGAAAAATTAAAAACACAAACATAAAAATATGAAAATAAAACTAAAGTGAAATGTAAACAAACTACCACTCACAAAGTAGACTTTGAGGTTAGAGCACAAAAACGAAAGAAAGAGGTAATTTTAACAGATTTGTCTTCACTAGATAGGGATTTAAAGAACAACCTTTCTTTTTTGGATTTTAAGTGTTTGTCGTCGATTTTAGATTCCAACGTTGAGAAAAAATTGGCTGATGTTAGGCTTACACACAATAGAAAGTTAAGAAATCTCGGTGTTGACGTTAATAAGAAAATAGATAGTAGTAAAGTTATTTTTAATTTTTCTAACAGAAATTTAACAACAGATGAAAAGGAAGTTCTTTCTCTTGGTCTTGATTTTGCTTTGATCCCCATGAAATTCAATTTCTTTAAGTATTTTTAAGTTTTGAAAACTATGTTCAACTTTGAGAGGCTGTGACATTTTTGGCAGTGAAACCCTTACTTCACTTTTAGCAAAATTTCCGTAATTGCAAACGATACATTCAAAAATTTTAATCGAAAAAGGAGGGTGACAATCAGTTAAATAAAGACAGAGTCAATATTTTACGTAACCTTAAGAACGATAACAGTATAGTTATTACCAAGCCAGATAAAGGTAGGGTGTTGTATTAATGAATAGGTCTGATTATTTAGATAAAATTAATGAAATACTCTCTGACAATACAAAATTTAGGATTTTAAATGTAGATATTGCGAGTCACATTTTGAAATTAGAAGACAAACTAAATAGGTTGCTTAGAAGTCTGAGAGATAAGATTGGGAAGCTACATATAGCTCTTTATTTGCTTCAGGGTCTAAGCCTGGTTATTTGTACGGTCTGCCTAAGGTACATAAAATAGGAAACCCTTTAAGACCTATTATTTCCTCAATTGGTACTTTTAGTTATAACCTGTCTAAGTTTTTGGTTCCAGTTTTAAACCCTCTAACTTTAGGTGAATTTAACATATCTAATTCATCCAAATTTGTTAAAGAATTATGCTCTTTCAATTTTAACCAAGATGTTGTAATGGCTAGTTTCGATGTAACCTCTCTTTTCACCAATATCCCATTAAAAGAAACAACCGACATTATTCTTAATAATATATGTGAAAACCATTTATCAGTGTTTGGACTTAATAAAATAGACTTGCAAAAATTATTACATTTAGCAACTGCTGATGGCATTTTTACTTTTGATGGTAAATTATATAATCAAATAGATGGAGTAGCTATGGGAAATTCCCTTGGACCTGTATATGCGGATTGCTTCATGGGTTATTGTGAAAGGATTTGGATGTCTGAATGCCCTAGTGCTTTCAAACCTTTGTATTACCGTAGGTATGCAGATGATACTTTCCTTGTGTTTAAGGAATTATCACATGTTGATTTGTTTTTTGAATATTTTAATTCTCGTCACCTAACATTTCTTTTACTTGTGAGACGGAACAGGATAATAAGTTGTCATTTTTAGATGTACAGGTATACAGAAATAGTGGCAAATTTGAGACCTCTGTTTATAGGAAAAGTACTTTTACTGGCTTGGGATTGAATTACCTCAGTTTTTCGCCAAAGTTGTATAAGATGAACTCAATACACACTTTGATTAATAGAGCCTACAATGTTTGTTGTGATTTTAATTTATTTCATCAAGATATGGTTTTCCTCCTGAATTATTTTTCTGAAAACTAATATCCCATTTTTGTATTTTACAAAGTTCTGAAAAATTTTTTAAATGAAAAGTTTTGTCCCAGACCGGTGTACAGTACTGCTAGTAAAGATGTAAAGTACATTAAATTGCCTTACCTTGGTCATAGTAGCTATATGGTCCGAAAAAAATTACAAGATATACTTCAGCATTATTTCCCTCAAATCAGTTTCCGGTTTGTTTTCTGTAATCCTTTTACAATAGGATCACTTTTGAGAGAGAAGCCTACTCTGCCTGTGGACCTTAATTCCTGTGTCGTTTACTTGTTCACTTGTTCGCAGTGTGGTCTGCGATACGTGGGATCTAGTTCCCGCTGGCTCAGACACAGAATTTTGGAACACAGAGGTCTTTCTATTAGAACTAGGTTTCCCCTTTCCAAACCACCCTTTTCTGCCATTAGAGAACACAGTTTAGCACAAGACCATCCTTTCACTGACCTGGATTTTCGGGTACTGTCTTTTTGTTCAAATAGACTGGACCTTTTAATTTCAGAGTCGCTGACTATTAAAAAGATGAAGCCGGAATTGAACAACAACTCGTCTGGTATTCAACTAGCTATCGTGTAATTTCATAGTAGGTACTCAATTAGGTCGTTATTTTACTTTGTGAGTGGTAGTTTGTTTACATTTCACTTTAGTTTTATTTTCATATTTTTATGTTTGTGTTTTTAATTTTTCGTTATTTTACGTCTCACCCTTTTAGTTTGTATTTACTTGTTCATTTTATATATTTCGTTAGTATTTTTGCTGAAGATTTATTATGACAATTCATTTTATTGTAATTTTATTGATTCTCATCCTTGTCGGTTTTTTCAGCCTGATGAGGAGGTTTTATACCTCGAAAGCTCGTACAATAAAGAATGTTCTTCCTGGTCTTGGCAATATTATTTATCATTAAGCTATATATATATATATATATATATATATATATATATATATATATATATATATATATATATATATATAATTATATATAAATATATACGTACATATATACACACACACATATATATATACATATATAATATAAATATATATATATACAAATATAGATATATATATATATATATATATATATATATATATATATATATATATATATATATATATATATATATATATATTTTATATATACTATATATAATAAATATACATAAACATATACATTTCTCCATCTGTCTTAACACCTACGTTTGTAGACTAGACAACGGACACGACAATTTACTTCTATACTGAAAAGGTCAGGATCTCCTCTGGGATCAACCGCTTGCATGTCACCAGGGGAGCAAGTCTTAACCTTTGATTTCGTCTTGGACAAACACGAGAGAGAGAGAGAGAGAGAGAGAGAGAGAGAGAGAGAGAGAGAGAGAGAGAGAGAGAGAGAGAGATTTATAAAAGATGCAATACGCTGACAGAGCTCTGAACAGTTGTCCATTAATTCTATCTGTTTGGGAAGAAGGCGACATTATAGATGCCAAATGTACGATAACGGACTACCGCGGGGGATAGCTAGGTACAATATAGGAAAAATAACTGGCGAAAAGTTAAAGTCTGTACAGAATTCGCTTGTTAGTTCCAATAAAGATGTTCACGACATAACGATGATAACATTGGCATAGCTAAATAAAAGCGTTTGATGTCCTCATCTATATTATTATTTTAACTAAATAAAAGCGGTTGGTGCCTCATCTATATTCACGATGCTTTTATTTACGTAGTGACAGCGGAATGGCCGCACCATTTCATTCTGTAAGTTATTCAACGCATTAGTTTATATTTCATTCGCTAGACTATGAAAGGAACGAAGACAAATATTGTCTCCTAAATGCCCATCAAATTCTGCTTCATCCACAATGTATATTTTAATTTTCACAAATCCCAGATAACATTCAACAAAAGGCATCATATCAGACCACCGATTAACAAAGAGACCGGACTGAAAATATTTTTTGTTTTTTCACTTTTGCATATACATATATATATATATATATATATATATATATATATATATATATATATATATATATATATATATATATATATATATATATATATGTGTGTGTGTGTGTGTGTGTGTGTGTGTGTATACAGTATATATACACACATGCATTACATAAGCTTTTTTTCAATCTCAAATCACAACGGGCACATTTCATGAAAAACAAACTGCTCCCCATCCCAACCTCCCCCTCCCCACTGAAAACACTCCTCCGAGAAAAACAAATCCATTCAGATCTCGGCAACGTCTATAAAAATGCAATAAGGAGAGAGGAAGAGAGAGAGAGAGAGAGAGAAAGTAGCATATAAGTCAACAAGGCGGTTTCCCATTTTCTGTCACACAATCCCGTTTTCTGTTACACAGTCCCGTTTTCTAGTTTCGTCTTTATCATCGAATTTTGGGGGATTTTTTAATCTGTGGAGGGTCCAAGGGAAGGTGGGCTGATTGGTCTCCCTAATACACTCTTAGCTCAATTTCATCCCCAATCAATACGGAATCTAATCCTGCTTACGCAACATCCTGCTGTGACAATCTTCTTTTGTTTTCTCTCTCTCTCTCTCTCTCTCTCTCTCTCTCTCT
>NC_089767.1:43324508-43327008 GCF_040412425.1 Macrobrachium rosenbergii | reverse complement strand
AGTGACGACTCATGACTTATGCCGTATTAGCGAAAGGACGTTCCCTCCCCCCTTTCTTTAATCCGTCAAACGACCTTCCTAAAAAAGAATGACCTGACCTCACCTCTGACCTTTGTCTCGTCAGTTTCTAACGTTCTAATGATTTTCGCTCTCCCGGGCTTTTGTTCTTCCAAAAGCTTTTACACGAAGAGTGAAAAATGCGTCGAAGTTTCTTCGGGGCAATCGAGTTTTCTGGACTGCGTATAATCGAGCCCACCGAAAATAGATCTATTTTTCGGTGGCCTCGGTATGATGCTGTATGAGCCTCGGGCCATGAAACTTTAACCACGGCACGGTGGTGGGTTATCCTATATCGTTGCCAGAAGCACGATTATGGGTAACTTTAACGTTAAATAAAATAAGACTACTGAGGCTAGAGGGCTGCAATTTGGTATGTTTGATGATTGGAGGGTGGATGATCAACATACCAATTTGCAGCCCTCTAGCCTCAGTAGTCTTTAAGATCTGTCTCCAATAATGCGGCGAAATCGACGTTTTGAATAGATAGAAGAAGCTAAAGGTTTATCGTTGATTTATACCATGTTTAGGAGCGTGTATGGATATACATGCAAAGAGTGTATGTATGTATATATATATATATATATATATATATATATATATATATATATATATATATATATATATATATATATATATATATATATGTATGTATGTACATATATATATATATATATATATATATATATATATATATATATATATATATATATATATATATATATATATATATATATATATATATATATATATATACACCCATCACTTTCATTCGTGCTTAAGGACAAAACTCAAGTCTCAGACAAATTACTTCTATATTAGGCAAAAACATCAAGAGAGCAGGACTTGAAAAAGGTTGAAAATATTAAAAGTTATTTCCCTTTGAAAAATCTACAGTCTCTACCCGACGTTTCATTTTCTTTAAGTAAATTCACTTCTTGAAGTCTCTCTCTCTCTCTCTCTCTCTCTCTCTCTCTCTCTCTCTCTCTCTCTCTCTCTCTCTCTCTCTGGAAGCCAAACTTTTTTATGGTATATTTTAAGAGATGGCAGAGTTACTTTCCCATAAGAGCAGAGGTAAGCAGACTAACTTGTAATTAAGTTTTATCTCGTATGAATACATAACCGCGCAAATGCGCGGGCACGCGTACTCTTGTGTACGCGTATGTATACACAAACACCCTTGTGTAAATATGTGCAAACGTATATACTCTTCAGTACATGCACACACGCACACACACATACACACACAATATTTTACACAATCGTGAAAAACGCGAATATTCTTATTTCTACAAATAAAAATCGTATAGTTATACCATATACACTTACACTAACACACTGACCTCTATTTTTGTACACATAAACAGCCATACGTGTGTCAATACACACCCAAGTTTACCCACTTACTGTACTTTTTAGTTGTCTGTAAAAGAAAACTATTGTGCTGGCTTTGTCTGTCAGTCGGCAGTTTTCTGTCCGCCCTCAGATCTTAAAAACTACTGAGGCCAGAGGGCTGCAAATTGGTATGTTGATCATCCACTGGCCAATCATCAAACATACAAAATTGCAGCCCTCTAGCCTCCGTAGTTTTCATTCTATTCAAGGTTAAATTTAGCCATAATCATGCTTCTGGCAACTATATAGGATAGGTCACCACCGGACCACGGTTAAAGTTTCATGGGCCGCGGCTCATACAGCATTATACCGAGACCACCGAAAGATAGATCTATTTTCGGTGGCCTTGATTATAAGCTGTAGAGAAAATTCGACTGCGCCGAAGAAACTTCGGCGCATTTTTTACTTGTTTCATGGTGACAATGCTGCAGAAATATTCCATCTGTGATGATGTTGGATATGATGACTATGATGACAGTGAATGATACACAAGAGCTTGTAATAATGAAGATGATGACAGCCAGAGAAGCTATTCTGGCACAGATAATGTTGGTGATGAAGGGAGTAAAAATATGGTAAAAGTGAGTCATAAAAGTGACGACAATGACGATGATGGTGAGAGCGTTATAAATATAAAATAAAGATGATGCAGGTAGTAAAATGAAAATGAAAATGATGGCGGTAATGATGATGGTAATAAATAATAATATGAAAGGAAAAAAGAAGACACAGAAAATGAAATCTTATAGGAAGATTTCGAAGTGCCTGACTGACAACGCCTATGAAATACAGTTGAATCAAGTTTATTTTTCCAATAAAACTTGAGGAAATACAAACAAGACGAGATATTGACGAATATGAGGAAAGACTGGAAGCGAGAGGAAAGGTAGACGAAGTTCTCTCAACAAAAGTCACAAGCAAAAATCACAAGCAAATGCACAAATTACATTTTTTTTCAGTTCTAAAGAGTTTTTAGTTTTCTGAAACTAAAACTATTTTGCCGGCTTTGTCTGTCCGTCCGCACTTTTTTTGTCCACACTTTTTCTGT